>NC_046294.1:67463034-67766064 GCF_004115265.2 Rhinolophus ferrumequinum | reverse complement strand
TTCTATTTCTTTATGATTCGGTCTCTGATAGACTATCACTTGTATCATAATATAATGTCCATTTTGTATCTTGTTACCATTTTTGGCTTCAAGTCTATTTTGTCTGAGGTAAGTATGATTACACCTGCTTTTTGGCTGTAATTTGCTTCAAGTACCATCCTCCACTCCGTTACTATGAGCCTATGTTTGTCTTCAGAGTTTAGATGAGTCTCTTGAAGGCAACATGTAATCTCTTGAAAAACATGTTTTTTAAGCTAACCAGCCAGTCTTCCTTTTGTTTGGTGAGTTCAGTCCAGTTACATTTATGGTAATTATTTATATATGAGGACTTATACTGCCACTTTAATCTTTTGTTTTCTGATTATGTCTGCACTGTTTCTTTTACCTTGTGTTTCTGCCATTTTAGTTTGGTGGTTTTCTATGATATTTTTCTCAGTTTTATTTTTTCATGTTTCATATCTCTGCTCTAGATTTTTGTTCATGGTTACCATAAAGTTTGTATAAACCGTCGCATAGATAAAATAGTCCTTTTTCTGCTGATAGAGTCTTATCTTCATTTGCTTATACAGGTTCTGTCTTATAATTCCTATTCTGATTATTTTAATACATATTTTCTTCATTGTTGCTCTAGGAATTACAATTATCATCTTAACTTTAATCCACTTAATTGAGGTTAACACCAAGTTAATTCCAATAGTACACAAAAACTTTGTTCCAATATGTGTTCTCTTTCCCTTTTCTGTAATTTGTGGTAAAAATTACATTTTCATACATTATAGATCCACTATTTTTTAATGCAATTGAGCATTTATTTTATGCAATCATCTTTTAAATCAGATAAGGAGAAAACAGTTACAACAAAGATGCATTTATACTCTTATATTAATGTTTACCTATGTGGTTATTTTTAGCAGTGCTCTATACTTCATTTCAATCTAATGGACTTATTTAATATTTTTTTGTACATAAGGATTTTATTGACAAATTCTTCTTTTTTTCTTTTTGTTTTTTTGTTTGTTTGTTTTTTGTTTATCTTGGAGGTTTCCATTTATTTTTGAAGCATATTTTTTCCGAATATAGAAGTATTTGTTGATAGTCTTTCTTACAGCACTTTGAATGTTACTCCACTGCCTATTGGCCTCCAGAGTTCCTGACAAGTTAGCAATTAATCTATTGAAGATACCTTGTGTGATAAATCATTTCTCCCTTGCTTCTTTCAAGATTCTTTGTCTTTTGTTTTCAACACTTTGACTATGATGTATCTAAGTGGATTTCTTTAAGTTTATCCTACTTGGAGTTGGTTGAGCTTCTTTTATGTCCAAAGTTTGTTTTTTTGTTGTTGGTTTTTGTTTTTGTTTTTTCCTGTTTTTCTATTCCTTAGAAGGGATAACCTCAACTGTTCTATCTTTACATTAACTGATTCTTCTTTCAGTTCTAATCTATAATTGAGTACCTCTAGTACATTTGTTTCAATTATCATACTTTCCAACTACAGAATTTTTTTTATAAAGTCTGTCTTTCTTTATTGTTACTCTATTTAGTGCTACATCATTTTAAACTTCCCATAGTTATTAAGACATGGTTCATTTTTTTTTTTCATATATTTATTTATAACAGCGGATTTTAAGTAAGTTAGTAGTAATTCAAAAGTATTCCTTCTTCAGGATCAGTTTCTATTGACTGCTTTTTTCCTTATGTGGCATACTTTTCCTGATTCTTTGTGTATATGTTTTCCTTTCTTTCTTAAACTGGACAGTTTAAAATACATAATGTGCAACTGTGCAAATCAAAGCAATCACCCCCACATTTGCTACTGTTGACGGTTGTTGTTTCTTTAATGACTTTCCTGAAATAATTCTGTAAAGTCCGTAATCTTTTTCACGTGCAATTGTAGAAGTCTCTTCTGTTATCTTAATGAGAAACTGACTATTAAACAGAGATTTGCTTCAATGTCTTGAAACAATATCCCCCAGCCTTTCTAAAGTGCTGCCCACGTATCTTGAGGCATGCTTTCCCTGCTCCTCCAGACAACTCTGCCTTAATCTAACCTTTCTGGTTGTGCAGAGCCTCAAGCCACACAGATGTGAGAATATAGGCTCTCTCCTGGGCACGTAGAAAACAGTGAACGTACATGTGAACCTTCTCTATTCCCAGAAATACATTAAGAAGTTTGCAAAGCCCCATTGAGTTTCTCATTCTCCAATTTATCTTTCTAATTTTTTATGTCAGTCTCTTGTTAAATAATTGCCACTAATCATTTTCTAAATATGCCCTTTTGTTGAGACTATTCCACAGAGAGAGCTCTGAGTCAGATCCAATCAGAGAATGGACCTTTCCAAGGTCAGTCAAATAGTGACATGTCTCTGGGAGGGAGCTCCAAATCCATTTTAACTCTTCCAATGACTGAGTGCTAGAAGACTGGTTTTCATAGCTATCGTAGTAGAGTGGCTGTAAGTCTTCACAGTTCCTACTGAGCTACAAAGATGGGAATAGGGCAAGTTATAATGCCATAACGCTTACTGTTCTTACCATAATCCAGCCTTTTTTCTTGTAAATTCTTCAGATTGTTGCAAATTTTGGGATTATTTCCAGAGTTCTGGAAAAAGTTGATTTTCACAATTTTTGTTCTTGTGCTCATTGCGTTTATGGAGGACAAGATTTTCAGAAGTCCTTACTCTCCCATTCTGGAAGTACTTTTTCTACAGTGTATGCAAATAAACACATTTTATATATGATTTGGAAGATGACATGACTCACTTCAGGCATTCATGTATATAAATCACACTTATATGGATATTCACAGTAATTTAGATAATATTTTAAATAAAACATTGAGGGAAATGAAATACCCAATTTCCTGAACTACTTCTTTGCAAAATTACCAAAAAGAAACCAAGGCTAAAAAGGTTTTCATTTCGCATTACCTATATGAAATAACATACTTTGTTTTTAGGAACTATATAATTCTGATCTGAACCCCAGGCTTCTCACATCCAATTCTAACAAAACCTTCCTAAACAAACTCTCTGTAGTCCTGTTATATTTTTAGATATATAGTCACTGACAAAATCAATATTGTTTTCTCCTCACCCTCCAAATGCCCCAGAACTAATTAACTAACATCTACTATTTTGGGAACACATACCCTATTCAAGGCATAGTTCTAAATTCTTGTTACATATAATAATTTAACACAACAACATTAGGATAGTTTACTCAGAGATGTTAAATAAGTTGGCAGATTTTTCAGAGCTGCCAAGGGTTACAGTCAAGATTTAAACATATAAGTATATGATTCAATGCCAATACTGTTTTAAAGCTAATACTGTTAACGTCTATGCTATTATGCATGCATGTAAAATATGCCACAAGAGATCATGCCTAGCGCACAGCATTATTATCCCATCCATTTTCCATAGCAAAATTATCATCACTACTCTCAAGTAAGTAGAACAACCCAAACGGAAGACAAGCATCCAGGAGACAAATCCTCAGGGTTTGACTTAAACTCTTAAGGGTAAGTACATGCAGGTACACCATGCTCCAGAGTCTGCAGTAACCGTCATCTTCATCCAGGGAGAGAAATTTTAAATTGTAAGGACACTGGTGAATTTTACATATGAGCAACTGGCCAGGGCATTACTTTCTCAGGTACATATATTGTATATGATGCAATTGGTAGTTGTATTCCTAATTGAAGTAGCCTTGGAAAATGCCAACAGCATGTGAATTAAAGTCTCACCTGATTATATTGTATCCATAGGAAACCCACAATAATTGTCAAGGGAAAAAACAAGCTTATCAACAAATGCTCTAGGTGAACGCTTTCTTCAATGTTCAGTGTCCCTTGAGCAGCCAAAGCACAGGGGAGAAATTAAAGCTATGCCTGCAAAGGAGCAGCATGTTTTTCATACGCTGCTGGGGGTTGAAGTTTTCCACATGCTGTGTTCCAAGAGAATACAATCTGTCTGAATGAGAAATCTTTAGGACACGTTCTCTACACAGTCATTCCTACAGTTTGCATTATTTGAATCACATTTGCTCATCTGTGACAACCTCTCTCCAAAGCCTCTGAATCATAAATGTGCTACATGATTTTCTAAAATACACTGCAATGTGATTCATACACCCAAGGGCAAGATAGGGTATTAAATCAATGTCAGGCTTTGTGTTTTTCATCAGGTTTGATTCTGCAATAGGACTATTTAGCTTGAAGATATTTTTGTACTTTGAAGAGTAACTTTGAAACTGACAACTAAAGGAGGTCAAGGAGGAAAGTATTACAGATTGTATTTGTATGTCTATGTACTGAATGAAAAGAAGAAATTAAGAGAATTTGTATCAATAATAGCTACCTTCTGTTAATTGTCTATGAGGTACTTTTATGCTACAGCATATATTTTAATGGCTTGACTATAAACTATAAATATACGATCTTTTTCGTTCCTGTCTTTTTAGCATATAGCACAATGTATGGAACATCATACACAATCAATACTTTTATAATAGCCATGAGGCAAATATTCCCATTCATAGATGAGTTAATGGAATCTCTGCTGTTAAGAAACTTGTTGTTAACTGTTTATACTGCTAGTAGAGGTGGCTCTCATCTGTTAAATGAAAAAGTAAGTGTGGGGACAGAGTCCCAGAGAACAGTTTCCAGGCTGTGGGCCTGGCAAAGGGAGGTGCTGGCTTGGGTAATGAATGACCATCAACTGTGATTGGTTGGCCATCAGCTGTAACCGGTTAACCAATTGGCTACTGATGTAACTGCAGGGATGCGTTGATTGGTTGGCTGGTTGGCAGGCAGAGGAGTGAATGACGGACTGCGGATCTTGTGGTTACTACTGCGTGTGTCTTTCCTGGCTGCCAGAGAGAATATAGTGGTATGATTCCCCTATCTACGGCTCCACGGGTGTTCCTTTTTGGCCTAGCCATATCCTGCATTCTTATGTGGGGAGCGGGACCAGAGGCCCTGCAGGCCGCCCCGCACAACATAAGCATCCATTCAATTTTGCAGGAAGTTAATGTTAATAGGACAGTGAATCTGATCTTTCTGGCCATGGTTAATGTTTGTCCTTAAATTAATCATATCTTTCAAAGCTGATAGACCCTTTCTCAAATTTACATTTCTGACTTCAGTTCAATCGGAGGTTAGCCTTTGGTGTCCCAGGTACTGCATTTCCCCGAAAATAAGACCTAACCGGAAAATAAGCCCTAGCATGATTTTTCAGGATGACATCCACTGAACATAAGCCCTAATGTGTCTTTTGGAGCAAAACTTAATATAAGACCTGGTCTTATTTTCGGGGAAAGACGGTAGTACCTACCCAGACAAGGTAATACCTTAATGGAATAATTGCAAAATATTTTCACAGACTTAACATTGCTAACAGTTTATCTCACACAAGATATCCTTACCTTTTATGTTAGACTCCCACCTACACCCTAAGATCCAATTCTGAGTGCTGTTTATTTTCTATCGGTGCTTATAATATTTGTATATATTTATAATCCATACTGTTGATCAATTAACCAAATATGTTCCTTTCTTTATTTTTTTGTATATCAGTTTTGCCTCCTGTGATGGTAAATTTTATGTGTCAATTTGGCTAGGCCACAGTACCCAGATATTTGGTCAAGCATTATTCTAGATATTTTGTGTAGGTGTTTGAGTAAAACATAGCACCCTCCATTGTGTGGATGGCTCTCATTCTCAGTTGAAAAGCTTAATAGAAAAATTACTGACCTCATTGAAAGAAGAAATTCTGCCTGCAGATGTACTTCAGATTTGAACTTTCACTCTTCCCTGGGTCTCTAGCCTGACAGCCTATTTTATAGATTTACCAGCCTCCACAATCACATGAGTTAATTCCTTAAAATAAATGTCTCTCACACATCCTATTGTTTCTCTGGAGAACCCTGACTTTCTTCCATCTTGCTTCCTTAAATATTTACAAAACATGTATTACAAACTCTCAAATAATAAAGGTCATCAGCACAGCATGTAATAATCACTAAGTACATATATTTTATGAGTGAATGTTATTTTTACATGTACCTAATAAAACAACTGCTTTTGTTACTGAATTGCTGCTCACAACCCTATAACATATTTTGAAGCTTATATTTTTAAGGTGTCTGTCTAACTTAGGACCAGGGTGTTACTTTGGACTAGGAGAATACGATTCAACACTTAGGAAAGAACACAAATTTCATTCCTATCATTGAAAGTGATATGCCATTATTAAATATACATAACTGATTCAATATAATTCCCATTTAAATAGGAATAAATTTTCTGATTGCTATCTTAGTTGTGAAATAATTTCTATCAATACTGTCAGTGTTCTGAGGTCTGTTAATGATAAAGAAAGTTAGACAGTGGCACTATAGCAGAATATAAAGAAAGAAAATAAATGTAAATTTAGCCCTTGTATTTTTTTCACTGGAAGCATCTTCCATTTATAAATTCAAACATAAAAATTCACAAGGCCTGACGAATTAGAAACAAATTGCATTGTCATTGAGGTAATAGGCAGTCTAAATTATACCTCCAAGTCTAAAAAATATGCTAGATACACAAACAAAGTAAAAAGAAAATTCTTTGGTGTCAAATAAAGCATGAGTACTAAATACCAATTACTGTGGCAACAGTCACTCTTTAAAGCTTTTATGTGACAATTAGATTATCTAAGAACACTTTAAGCAACTCTATAACATCACGTGTTTGGCTGTATCCTCCATTTCATGATATGATATGAAAGAACTCATCTTGTCAGGAACAACACAGCTCTTCAAGTTAGAGAAAAGTTTACTTTCTCAACTGATCTTACTGTATACAAATACAGCCAGTAGATTTTATCAACCCTCAATGCTAACTCTCGCATGGACACACAAACAGGGCTTGTGCTCGACGAGTCTCCAAACAAAACAATTCCTAGTCTGCAGTGTCCCAGTTTCCTTGGTGAAACAGTCTATCATGATCAATTTCAAGCTACCAATATGGTCACTGAATTTGGAATTGGAAAGAGATGGGAACAATCAGCTACTGAGAGGCAGTGCGAGCTGGCACCAGGATACCACTGTTTGGACCCACTGGCCTTCAGTGATCCACTGTCTTAAATGATGTGATTTGTAGGGTTCCATCAACTGGCTTTGCTCAATTACTCACTAGCATGCCATTTGACAGCTCAATTTACTTCTTTCCTTTATGCTTCACTCTGTAAATTGTATGAGTTGAAACATGTTCTTTCAATTCTGATGAATCTGATAAATCTCTTAGCAGATGTAAGCATTAAATGTGACAGCAACAGCATGGCAGTATAATTACATAACACTTTATAAACTCCTACACATAGATTATCTCATTTAAATCCCCATTTCCCTTTAAATTATATATTATTCTCATATCACCTAAGCAAAATTAGACTTGTAAAGGTCAAAGGACTTGCCTCTGATCTCAGGATGAGGAAGGTCAGGGCCTCAGGAAACCAAAAGAGATAAATTCCAAAAGTCTAACTAGCCAGGAACACTGCCAAGGAGCAGGTCTGAGTTTCCAAATTAAATATAACACCAAACAAGTAAAATATTGTATATTCCTTGCTATATAGAATATGATACAGGTAATGTCTTGAAATTCATTCCTGACAAACATGTTCATGCATAGCATTTAGACATTTAGAGAGAAAGGCAATGACTAAATACCAAGCATTACGTTTGTGTCCTTATATGAAATAACTTGTTTAATTTCTGTAACACTATAAATTACACATTATTTTCTCCAATTGATGGGTAGGAAGACAAAAGTCAGAGAGTATGAGTAGCCTGCTCAAAGAAACAAGCCTAGCAATAATTGATAAAGGAATTATACCAAAATTTGTATAACTTCCCATTGTATGAATCCCTTTTTCACCATACTTCATTGGTTATTTCTCTTGAAAAGGGAAATGTTTATCATCAACTTAGAAGTCAGTAAGTAAGAGGTATTCTTTCATCTCAGGGAAAAATCACCCTTGGCCCAAATTCTTACAGTCAATATGTAGAAAGAGACACAAAGGAATCAACAGGAAATTAATTGAATCTCTCTACTTTAAGTTACACCTCTAAGTCCAAATGGCCTTATTCTTTATACTCATTTTTCTCTACATGCTTTTTCTTTCATATTTATAACTCAAAAGAAATTGGCCAAGCATCAACAAAGAAGAGACTTAAATGGTATATCATTAATTATTTGATAGAGAAGAAGAATTTATTTTGTTCACTTTCAGTTAATTTTAAATGCCATAATATTATAAAACAGAACACAGTGACTCAATTTTGTGAAGCATTTTAAACTCAGCATTAAACATATGAACTAGAATACTGTCGTGCGGGGCGGCCTATGGGGTATCCTGCCGACTACGCCAAGTGTCGTGCGGGGCATCCGGCGGGGTATCTGGTCCCGCTCCCCACACAAGAACGCAGGACATGGTGAGGCCCAAAAGGAACACCCACGGAGCCATAGGTAGGGGAGTCATACCACTATACTCTCACTGGCGGCTGGGTTGGAGACACAGGAACCAGGAGCAACACAATTCTCAACCCTCACTGTGCCGCTTGCAGACTCAGCCACCATCTTCTTGCTAGCTCCCCCTTTTCCTGCTAGCATAGCCACGGCAGTTATATTCATGGCCAATGGCTCACTGGTTACAGCTGACAGCCAACTAGCCACAGCTGCTGGCCATTTGATCACAGTCGATGGCCATTTACTACCTGAGCCAGCACCTGAGCCAGCACCTTTCTATGTGAGGCCGAGAGCCTGGAAACTGCTTTTTGGGGCTCTGTCCCCACACTCCACCCCTACAGGGTCTCGCCTCACAATCTACGCGACAAGCATCTTCCGCGAGGGGCCCTGTGCGAGGAGCCTGGAGGTGAATGTTATTTCCTGGATACAGCCAAGCTCTCTGGTCACAGCCAGGGTTTCTCAGGGCACCACCAGTACTTCTGGGTACAGCCAGACTTCCTGGGCTTCTTAGGGTACCACTAGTCTCCCCGGGCACAGCCAGGGTTTCTCAGGGCACCACCAGTACTTCTGGGCACAGCCAGATTTTCTGGACTTCTTAGGGTACCACTAGTCTCCCCGAACACAGCGAGGGCCTCTCAGGGCACCGCCACTCTCTCTGGGCACAGCCAGACTTCCTGGACTCAGCCAGGGCTCTCAGGGCACTGCCACTCTCTCTGGGCCTCTCAGGGTACCGTGCTGGAACAACAGCGACTCACAGTCAAGGTGCTTACATATTCTCAATGGTGGCCGGTCAAGACACAAAAGCAAACATCCGCCAGTTGCACTACATGGTGGTATATTCCCAAACAGTCAAGTGGTCCATTAAATTAGGGATAGAAGGCAATTCCCCATAGTCCATAGTCATTCTCCAGGGCTGTCCTGGGGGTGAGGGACAACCTTGACCTCACCCTCAGCTCCCACGGAGAACTCAGCAAGTGTTTCCTCCTGGGACTACAAGTCCTGCATCCGGGCTGCCTCAGCAAGCACTTCCCAGCTCACAGGGCTGCAACAACCTTCGCTTTCTCCGGCATCTGCTCGTTGGGGTACCGTCCATGTCTTTCCACCCCTCCACGGGCATCCAGCTCTCCGGCAGCTGCTCCTCCTGGTCTTCCTCAGACTCACGCACAAATTGCTTCACTGCACTTCGAAGAGCTTTGGCCAGCACTGTACCCTGCTCGCTGCGCCATGTGTCGTGCAGGAGACCCTGCGCCCTGTGTCGTGCGGGGCGGCCTATGGGGTATCCTGCCGACTAAGCCAAGTGTCTTGCCGGGCGTCCGGCGGGGTCTCTGGTCCCGCTCCCCTCACAAGAACGCAGGACATGGTGAGGCCAAAAAGGAACACCCACGGAGCCATTGGTAGGGGAGTCATACCACTATACTCTCACTGGCGGCTGGGTTGGAGACACAGGAACCAGGAGCCACACAATTCTCAACCCTCACTGTGCCGCTTGCAGACTCAGCCACCATCTTCTTGCTAGCTCCCCCTTTTCCTGCTAGCATAGCCACGGCAGTTATATTCATGGCCAATGGCTCACTGGTTACAGCTGACGGCCAACTAGCCACAGCTGCTGGCCATTTGATCACAGTCGATGGCCATTTACTACCTGAGCCAGCACCTTTCTATGTGAGGCCGAGAGCCTGGAAACTGCTTTTTGGGGCTCTGTCCCCACAAATACACTATAACCAGTGACGTACCAAAAAAGATAGCCAGGTTACCCACAAAGAAGCAGGCACACCCATAATGAGAATCTTTGACTTAAGTCAAGTGCTGAGCAAGCTAAAGGATGGAGGACCAGTCCCAGTGTCAGAAGGGTTAGCTACATCAACCCACTTGTCCTATCATGGCTCAGCTTGCCAAAAAAAAAAAAAAAGGAGCTAATATCCAAATACCAGTTGCCTCAGAATACTTTAAAGTCACTGAATCCAAGCTTCCTCTTAAGATTTTTCTTTTCAATGTTGTTTTCACTAGAATTTCTGGAACTGTTTGACCTACAGTAGGTTAAAACATGTGTATTCATTTCACAAAACAAAATCTGAGTGAAAAAAAAAATCACACATTTCGTCAGTTACAGTTAGCTGGGGATGATATTTAAACAATGGAAATTGTTTTCAGTAATACTGATAATATTAAAAATGATTATAAAAATTATCAAATATTTATTCTTATCTTAAATTGGGTAATAAAGATGTAGAAGAGGTACACAAACCAAAAAGATTATGATAGAAAAATGGTATAAAAATTTTTTTGCCTTAGAATAAGAAAATCTTTCATGGTATGGAGTCAAGATTCCCTGGAGAGGACACTAGATTCTGCAAATGCCATTTTGACTAATGAATTACAAGCCATAGTTTCTAAGAAATATCTAAGTATTGAGTTTTATGTGTCAAATTTGATATTGCCACTCAAGGGTAATGGAAAGTGTTTTCATATTTTTACTTCTTACCCTTTTAGAAACTTACAACATGATCAGTATGCATTGAACTAAACTTAGACAATTCAAGGAAAAGAAGTGTTAAAATAATCAATATTCCTACCACCAGAGAAGCTTCTGTTAGATTTTGGTATCTACGTTCAAAACTTTCTATCTCTCAGTCTATGTTTGAATATGTTTGAAACCTGCTCTTTCCCTCAGCAATATTTTCTCAAATATACATTTCTGAACCACAGATAGCAATAACTTTATAGTAACTCATCTTGTAGACACCTAGTAACATATTTAACAAACCTATTATTCTTGGATAGCTCAGTCGTTTTCAATGTTTTGCAAGCATGAGTATATGGCACTTATATTCCTGTATATCTTTGTAAATTTATGTATCATTTCTTTAACATAATATCTTAGAGTTATAATTGGTAACAAAAACAAATGGATATTTAAAAATATTCTGATGCATATTATTAAATTCTCTCCTTGAAAGTTTGTACCAACTGTTAAAAATAAGACAACAGACCCAAAATGGAGTAACTTACATTATGGCCCACGTCACCAAACTGACTTAATTACAGTCTTGGTACCCCCAGAAATTAAATTTTAGCTTAGTCAATCAGGAATCACCTGATCAGCACTAGTTAGGTAATCTGCCTGATAGACCTCTGCCATCCCCTAAAGGAAAATAACTTTGCAATAACCAACCTGCTTTTCTGCCTCCTGTCACTTCCTCATTCCTGCTCCCTTCTGGCTCTAAAAGTCTATCACCTTGTACAGCTCCTTAGAGCTCCTTTCTATCTGTTAGATCAGATGCTGCCAGATTTCAATCAATTTATACTCAAATAAACTGTTAAAATTTTTAATATGTCTCAGTTTCTCTTTTAAAGGGAGGAACTCAAGGAGATCCCCTATGGCTCCAGGAGCAACAAGCAACTAGGCAAAGAGATCTATTGAGCCCCTTAAACTCACGCCTTTCTTGCTGCCTCTGCAGGTCATAGACAAGCTCCTCTCGGATCCTAGCTCTGCAGCTTCTGCATTATGAGCTTTCAGACTTTATTTGAGCATTTATTTTTCTGGGTTATGTCTGTAAAGCAGCCAGAGTTAAAATGAGTCTGACTTAAAAATTGGGCTGGGTCTAGAGTCAGACAGGGTTTGATTTGGAAACTGGACTGGGTCTAATGTGAGGCCTCCAGTGGAAAAAAAAAATCTGTTGAGGCTGAACAAACAGACTAAATTTACCCAAGATAATCTTGAAATGCAGTGGCCACAATAGAGATCTATTAACCTAGGTAAGCTTACGCATTTAGGAAGGTGTCCTAGAGTAAAAGCGGTCTCAGACAAGCACTCACAATAAAAAATCGAGAAGAAGGTATTGTTCCACCTTTAACATTTTGGTGACTAGGATGAGACCTACTGGGATATCACACTCCCTCCAGAGCCTGCAGAGGGAACACTGGGAAAAGTGACAAAAGCCAGCAAAGGGTGAGAATTCTTACCAAAGTCAGTTTTCCCAGATCTCTATGGTTGAGAGAGTAAGGTAAAATTTCATATGGTCCATTTCTATCCAAATTCAGAGTGGCAGGCAAAAAAAAAAAAAAAAAAGTTAAAATTACATCTTTAACTTACGAATTTTCTTTAGGGGTACACTTAGTTGCTGATCCTTTCTCTCTAAGGGCAAGCTATTGTCTTCTTGTTTGTGTCCTGAGAATTTGCCTTAGCAATTACTAGGTTGAGGGCCCCTAATATGTGGCTGGACAAAAATGTAGAGTGCATATCATTTGTGGCTAGGGTTCTACCAACTATTGCCAGCTCTCAAGGGAACTATGTGAGTCTTTGTTTCTTTTGGTCATCTTTGGAAGTGGCTCTAGATCTTGGGAAGGTAATATATTTTGCACCTTTTTTGAGGATGCCTCTTGCATGCAAGGGGTTGTTGAGTAATGCCAGAAATATTTACCATTTGTCCCAGCTGAATCCTGATGAGGTATTTGAAAGAATTTTTCTCCCCTAAGCTAAAATAAAACTATGTACCAAGAGGGAAAGAAAAACATTTTAAAGGTTTTTGAGGAAGGATTTACTAAAACATTCCAAAGTCACACGGCTCTAAATCTTGATATAGGAATCTTTTGATTTTCATCTTAATTGAACACAAAGAAGCAAATTGAAGATAATGTAGTCAAGTGAACAGTTCAGCCCCTTAATATCATTGAGCCTACAACCCAATTCTGTGAGGAATTAAAAGCAATGTTGTAAGGTATAAAAATGTCAAATTACTATATTGTACATGTGAAACTAATATAATTAATATAATATTGTATACCAACTATACTTAAATAAAAAATAATTAAAAATAAAAGCAACTATCTTTATCTTACTAATATTTGCAAAACCAGAAATGCAGCTCTATATATACCATGCCTCAGACTTCTCCCATTCATCTCAAAATGCTTGTAGATGTTGAAAAAGATAGGACTTTGGAAACAGAACTGTCCTGTTGATGAGAAAATGAAGGCATATATATATATATATATATATATATATATATATGAAATCATTACTCTAGACTTCTGATAATAGACAAATATACCACAACTCCTTGGTGAAAACTTGCATTCTTTCTCTTCCCCTTGAAGATGTAAATCTTACCATGTCTTTAAAATGTACATACCCCAGGAGGTAACTAAAACACTGCCCATAATCACTTGACACGGAAGAAAAATAAAAGGTGAAAAGAGGCTTTTTAAAATACAGACTGTTATAAAAGCTCCCTTGCCAAACATCTAGTCCACAACATTTATACGATTACAGTGAGTCCTCACTTAACATTATCAATAGGTACTTGGATCTGCAGCAAAACTATGCATAGTGATACCAGTTTTACCATAGGCCAGTTGATATAAACAAGGGTTAAATTCCTATGGCATCTCATCAGTGTTTTAATCAAATGATGTTGTGCAAAACGTTATTCAAGGACCTGCTCTACATGTCAAGAACAAGTACAAATCTTAAATGTCTCTTCCACTAATATTAGTAAAAAGCTTTAGCTGTCTATCATTTGATAAAGTAAGCTTAAGTTATCCATATGCCAGAAACACAATTTTGATCCAACTGTTCTTTTATAAACTAGTGAGTTTTGCATTATTGTACTTGTCTCATGCTATTTTTTAATGAAAGCTGTAAGATCTATGTTTGCATCTGTCTGTATATTTATGTATGTTTATGCATGTTATAAATGGATCATATTGTTTTCTACCTCTGAACAGTATTACCAAAATTAATTTGTAAAGAGCTCTATTTAATTGGCTTTAAGACAAACAAGCATTCACATAAATCAAGTATTCTTTTAGAAATATAGAAACTAACACAAATATTTTTCAAGTGCACATGATCTAAGCTAATCATCAGTAAGTAACAGCTAGTTTAAGTTTTTCAGTTTAAATAAAGCAGGCCTGTCTTTAGAGTTATTAGAATTAAATATAATACTTTTATTCTATCAAGGGTTACTTAAAATCAAATAAACTTTTGTGATAAAATCTGTGAGTTAAAAAGGCAACTTTACCTGATAGTTAGTTGTTTAATGTCTCAGGAAATTTTCATGACTAAGCTAAACATTGTTAATAATAAGTAAATTAAATAGATGTAAGTAAAAGTTTATAAACTTTTCAACAATAATTATGCTTTATGTATGTCTACTTAAGAATAGTTTCCAAAATCTTTTTATTAACTCAAAACAAAGTTACACTGAGATAAGGTAAATTATGGATATTCATTGAATATCTAGATAATTTCTAAATAAGATAAAATTATGAAACATTAATTATTGAACACAGATTTATCTACCTTCGGCTTCCTTTTACAGAGAAACTAAAAATATGTGTGTCTCTTTGTAAACATATTTTCTGCCACATTGAAAAATACACTATTAGGAAGAATATGCTTCTATATTTCATAATGAAATATACTTATAAATTGCTAGTCCACAGTTGCTTCTTAGTTTTCACTAGTATTTAACGATTCAAAGGGTTAAAAATTCTGATTAAAATATATAATTAAACTACTAGAAATAACAAAGGTTTTAAAAGCATGGTATAATATCAATAGTGTACTTATGTAAAACTAAAGCTTAATTTTCATCTCCTAAAAATACAGAAGTTTTCTTGGACTATTATTAATAAGAGATTATCAAAGGTTTTTCTTTATCTTTAAAGTAATCTACCTGGAAAGCGAAGATTATTGTGTTTTCCCAAAATAATTGACTGTGCTTCATGTTGTCTTTATTAGGTCTTTGATTACTTAAGAAAACACAATCTTTTCAATATAAAGAGCTAAGTTTTGTTCACAAGTGTGTAACCTTCTGCATTTGCTTTAACATCTATTGTCACTTTGGTTAAATAGATAATTGAGTATTATTTTATAATGATCTGTGATCTCATTTAGTTAAATGTTCAAACTTTTTGACATTTTGACAAACCTCCTAGAATCAAATTCTAAATCAAATGTTTTTGACCTCAAACTAACTTTGGAATTTTCCAGAGGGCCACTGGAACATCTCAAAAAATTTGTTTTCCCCTTCTTATAAAAAAAGAGATACAAACTAATTAGGTATATCTGACATGTTAAATTACATGGGAAGTATTATCAAACAAAAAGCAATGCCAAACCGTCATAGCTTATACGTGTATGATGCATGCTATTAATATAAATGTTCTAGAAATTCTATGAAATTCCTAGAAATCTGATACATCTCATAATACTACCTAGTTGTCTTAAAATGTTGCATCACGGAAATAAACAAATTGCCTTGTCAATTCCATCATAATAAACTTTCATCAATCGTTATGGGTATTTAAGTCTTGTTATTCACTGACAGTTATAGTTTTACTCTGATGCTTTTGCAAAAATGCTTCATCTTCAGAAAGATTTATGGAATGGACTCTCGAAAGTACTCTAAAATACAGGTTTCTGATAACTTTAAGATTATAACACTGGACTGGATAAACATTTCTAGAACTAGTGGAAAAACTGGATTTAAGCAGAACAAGAATACATGGGATTGAAAAAGCTTATGAAAATAATTTTTTGACAATTTTTTTCTTTGAAACATCGACGGTCCCATCATGTTTTATTACTTTGCCAGATTTAAGGAAACACTTTTCTCTTTTAAGCTATCAGTAATTTTGTAAGCTACACCTTTGTAAACATAATTTAAACATTTATCTTTTCTCTCTCACTGATCGCCCCTGTATTTGGAAACAATATTCTTATTTCCATTGCAATGTTGTTATTTGCATAAGTTTGATTAAGAATCTGTTCTCACAATTGGAAAATTTGGTTGTATTACCAAGGTTTTGCCTGTAATGTCAGATTTTAGAAGGTGCACAGAATCAGATATGACCCGACAGCTCTAAGGAACTAAGGTTGTATTTATGGAGCCGATAAAAAAAAACCCTGGAAAAAACTAGACTGCTTAGTATCTTGCATACAGGGTTCCTGGCAGTCTAACCAAATGAGTAAGGGAGGTCACTTTTTAAAAGGTCCAGAAACCTCAAGATAGCTTGAGCACCTCAGGAAGAGAGGAATTTATCCAAATCATTTGTAGTTTATACAAATTCTGATGGTGAGTCTTTGGCTTGGCAGCCTGGAGAGGCTTTGAAAAGTTGAATCTAAGATTCCTTATGAAAAGTTCCAGCAAAGCGGATTTTAAAAGTGCTTATATGATCAGTCACTATTCTTGCTGCACTTATGCAAATAATCAGACCAACTTTAGTGAGACTAGAATTTTTTTGCAAATAAATTAGCTGTACTAAGACTATCTTTGATAGAAATAAAGGTAATTATAGAGAAACTTTATTTTTTCAGTAGAATATTATAATACAACCTTGTGAATATCAGGTTCTAGTCCTGTTCATTATTTTTGAGGTTTGGTTATATACCTGTAAACTGGACTGGATCCTTATTCATCTAGTTTTCTCAAATATCTGACTACAACTCTCCAAACTAATGTATCCAGTTTTCTCCTATTCCTCTAATTTGGAATCACTAAGAACAAAGACTGTCCTTGAATCTCCTTGGAAGGGATTACGCCAGGTTCTTCTCACTATCTAGATGGCAATGAAACTTCAGGGACATGAATCTTGGGTCGATATCTTCCAATTAAAAAGAGTTCTTCCAGATTTTTGGAACTGTACACCAGCTGAAGATCTAAAATGAATACTGACTATGATGGTTCCTCCCCAGAAGCAGATAGCATCATGAGTTGGACAGCTCTCCAAAGATCACGGATCAAGATCTTCATATGCAATATAAAGCCTTAATTCTTTTTTTTCTACTTGCTTTTTCTCTCTGTTTATGCAAGAAAAGACAATGTTCTTTACTCTGGTACTATTCCTAAATCTAATGTTAAATCAATAGCTACCCAACAAAAATTCCTGGACTCTATGACCAGAGTTTCTCTTAATAATAGAATAGATCTTTATTATCTTTTAGCTGAGCAAGGAAGTAGGTGTGTTATGTCCAACAACAATTGCTACACTTGGATTGCCCCTTCTAGTGAAGTTGACTCAGCTACAAAAGATCAAGCTAGTTGGTTAAGAAAGACTCTCCTTCAACTGGTCTTTCTTTGATGTGATCCAGTTGGTTTGGGTCTTGGGGACCATGGTTTCAAAAAGAATTTTGGACATCAGGAATTATCCTGCTTATAATAATCAAAGGAGTCTCCCCGGTGCACGGTATTCTCTCAAAAGTTTTAAATGCATGTTCACAGCCACCCACCACCATGCTAACAATATCCTTAAGAGTAGATCATCAGAAAAGGAACAAGACAATGACTAACTTGAAGAATATGAACCTGAAATCATGACCTGTGAATGCCATAGGGAGACTCAGCCAAAAACCACTGAGAACTCCAGAGCGCTAGCTGAGAGGGGCACTAATGCCCTAAATTCTGATAACTTCTCTCAGTTAGGCTGAGAATCTGATCAAATGGGGGGGGAGGGGGCTGTTCAAAACAAAAAATAGACCAAAAATGGAGTTGCTTATGCTAAGCCCCACATCACCAGAGGGCAACTTAACCATAAAAGGAATCTTAAACAATCAATGAGGACTCACCTGATCAGCACTAGTTACTAACCTGCTTGATAGACCCGTGACATCCCCTAGAGGAAAGTAACTGAAACAACCAACCTGCTTTTTTGCCTAGTACATATAACTTTCTTATTCCCATTCCCTCTGACTATAAAGATCTTCCATTTTGTATAGCTATTAAGAGCTCCTTTCTATCTATTAGATTGTGTGCTGCCTGATTCAAATCGAGGTTTGCTCATATAAATGCTTAAAATGTTTAACATGTCTCAGTTTATATTTTCAAACAACCTAGACTTAGGTAATAAGACTGAACAAGGGAAATATCAAATGTGAATAGGGTTTTTCTGACTTTTGTCCTATGTATGTGTTTCTCACGAGATAAGTCCTTGGCCCTTCCTGTCTGCCTTATACAAAAATCATTTACAAGTAATTGACACAATAAACTTGAAAGAAATAAAACTACTAGAAAGATTACTGAACGCCTCCCCCAAAGCCCATAAGAGACAGAGAGTGAGCATGCCATGCTTGACTAATGAAACCATATTTAATGAATCCCCAAGGTCGGCAGCCTTTGCATTCTCCCTACATTATCCTCCGTTTACTTCCTCTAGGAGCTGCCAAGTTATTTTGAATCCAAACACAATGAATGCTTTCCAATCCATTCCTCCCTCCCTTCTCTTAGCTATACCTCAATCTGAAAGGAAAGAAAAGCCTCTTTAGACTCCATCCTTCTACTTTCACTTGTTTCTTCCTTTCAGTATTTTTTGAGAAACCTCCAAGTAAGTACACATATGCATTCCAGGTACAAAAATCACGGATTCAAGTAGAATCTCTCCCTGTGTTTGCTATGTGCTCTTAGGTAAACCTGAGTTACTTACCTATAAGTCATAGTATCTTCCTAACCAGGTTTAAATAAGACTATTTAAAATAATATAAATAAAATCTTTTTTTTACCATTCTGAAATTACTCTCCCCAGTTCTCTCTGTCCTCTTAGCCATTTAGTAAATCCTTAGGGAGAAATATAAAATAATTGATTTTTCTTGTTCCACAGACAATAAATTAGGGGGAATTAGCTATGTTCAGAATTGCCTGTGGTCTGGTTAAATGTACCAAACGTCACCTTTTGTTTGTTAAGCCATTTTAAATATCCATTTTTTGATTGACTGAAACATCTGGATGATTTTCTATTGCAAATTTACAAAGTGTGGATAATATTTGCTATTATTTTAAAGTCATTTGCATTTATACAATACTTTTTTTAGATTAAATTTATCGGGGTGACATTGCTTAGTAAAATTATATAGGTTTCAAGTGTACATTTCTATAATACATCATCTGTATAATACTTTTTTAATGCAATTTTTATGTTTATTCTTCTGGAGAGAGAATAATTTCAGAACTCTAAATCTCCCATGGCTGGATGCAATGACTTTGTGTGTGGCAGGAATTTAATTTTTCCCTGCAAAAAAAAAAAAAAAAAAAGATATCAGTATTAAGAAAAAAAGATTTACCACTAAGTAATAGTCCTTTAGATAGTCATATGACATGTGAACAAAATTTAGAAAAGGAGATTTCTATTACCTTTTTACACAAGTCACTCTTCTGTCAGCTTTAAAATTTAAATATAAAGTATTTCAACAGAGTTGTTTAGCTTAATACAAAGGGAAAATACATTTCAAGACTTTCTTCTTAACGTTCAGAATTTAGAAAATGTGTTTCCTTTAATTGAAAATATTCACACTTCATTTTTATGCTATTAAAAAAAATCACAACTTAATGAAAGTATATTGACCAATCATTCCATTAACAGATTGGAAGTATGGGTTTTAAAACTGATTTAATGATTTTTGGGGTTTTTTTGGTATTCCTAATATTTTTAATATCTTTGATCTCACTAAAGTATTTTAGAAGTATTCTGAGTAAAGATTATCTAGATTCCTTAGGTTAACTCCTCCCTTTTTGGCTTTGCACTATGTTGAAAAGAAAATGACACAGAAAATTCAGACAGTGGTGAATGAGACTGTGAAAACGCCAGTAATAATTGCTTGCCAATTTACTCAGTTACGTTTCAGATTAAGTCCTCACTTAAATTTGAATGGTAGTCAAATGGCAAAAGAGAGAAAGGAAGTAAGAGGAAATATTGAAATAATATATCTTTAGATAGATCAATTTCAAAAGCAATTCCTCACAACTACCTTTCATTAAAATACATACATGAGAAAAAATAATTATGAGAAAATATTAGAAAAATATTTTTCACTTATGTAAATATATAAAAGCAATCAGACCACAGCTGCAATGCTGAAAACAAATGTATTGAAATAAATATCTGATGTCATTGGGGTAACAGATGCTTGATTAATTCAAGGTATCAACAAGGATGTGAAAACAGTAGGCTATAAAGTCACCCCATGATGTGTCAGAGTTGGGAATTTGTAAACGATGTAGTTTGCTGAATTGCTAGCTTAATTGTGTGAACTGCTATTGCTATTAAAACTTGATTTTTAAAACTTTATTTGATTTCTCTACTTCATCACCACCCACAGCTTAAAGTATACTAATTATAGTTATAAACTTAAAAACACTGTACACTGAAAGCCTAACGATTCTAATAATAAAATATGAAATTGAAATAACACCTGTAAATTACAGAAAATAATTATGACATTTTCTCCAAATCACTTTTGTTGTTGTTGGGGGCAGAGGGAATGTGAGGTTGTTGGTTCTTGTTTTTTTTGTTTTGTTTTTTTTTTTCCTAGATCCACTCTTATTGCTTTTATGTTCCAGGGAATGCTAAGGCTGGTTAGATAAATATGTTCATCTAGGTAATCATCTCAGACTAATTTGGTCTCAATTAAATTACTTAGCAGGAGAATACCACATGGAGTGTCCTGTCAATAGGCTTAAAATCATAGATTATCAACAAAAAGTGCTTTCGGTAATGGGAGGTCAAAGGGGATGGAATAAGAACAGCAGGCAAAAAGAATCTACAGCATTCGGTATTCTTCATCCAGAAAGTAATTATTATGTCTGTGGACTAACAGATAGGTAAATTAAGTACCTGAGTGCTACTGTGTTTCCCTGAAAATAAGACCTAGCTGGACAATCAGCTCTAATGCATCTATTGGAGCAAAAATTAATATAAGACCCGGAATTATATTATATTATATTATATTATATTATATTATATTATATTATACCCGGTCTTATAGTAAAATAAGACCGGGTCTTATATTAATTTTTGTTCCAAAAGATGCATTAGAGGTGATTGTCCGGCTAGGTTTTATTTTCAGAGAAACACAATAGCACAAAATTAATTGTAAAAGGTTAAGAATTAAACCTCTCAGGGAAATGTACAAGTCCTTTTCTTGATGCCCATGAACTCTCTTTGCTTCTGTCTCCTTTTGTCTTCCTCCGCTTCCAAGATCAATTGTACTTCTTTTAGACAAGAGTTTCTGAATCCACTGGGTGTCAAAGTGTGCCCACTGTGTTGAGGTAACATGTCGCAAGTGTTTCCATGAGTCTAATAGGCTACATTCAAATAAAATACAGAGAACTTTAAGCATGCACTCCAGAATCCAGAAAGTCTGCAAAGCCCAGAGAAGTTCTGATATAGATCATGGCAAATTGAAGTCATGATTTTAGTTGTTGCTACGGGTTATAGGTTTGGGGAAAGACACATGGAAATGGCAACCTGATATTTTGGGTAATTCACATTTCTGGTACTTGGCCGTTTTACTACTTTGGTATCTCTATTTGTGCCTTTTTGATCTTTTGGATCCATCTCCCCCCCCCTTTTCATTCCCCCTCTTTTCAACTCCCTAACTAGTGCATACAGACAAACCTGAGCTTTCCATTATAGGAGGTGACCCACCCTGGCAACCCAAGGGCTTAAGAATTGAATCAATAGAAGAGGATATGGGGCAGGCTGATTTTACTTGCCTAGGTTAAAGTAGTTTGACTAGTCCAAACACAACTCACAAAGGCATGAAATTTGGGACCAAAGCACAAACAATAACATCCGTTTGCCACATTTGCCAGATATGTTCTTTGGACTATTGTCAATCTGTACCAATGGTAGATGGCAGGTGTGTGGTCTCTCTCTCTCTCTCTCTCTCTCTCTCTCTCCCTCTCTCTCTCTCTCTCTCCATACACAAACACATACAGACAAAACTTTGAGTATTTGATATTAGGGACAAATACTTATCCACAAATATTTGTTGGGATTTTGTTTACACAATGTATTAGTAATTTGGACAGTTCAAAAACATTCCAGCCCTCTTTTATTGCAGGTGATTAGTTAATGAATTTAAAATTTACTGCACTCTATTTTCTGTCTACCAGGGTTGGGGTTAATATTCTAGAGCGTGGATGCTCTTGTTCTGTTAGTCTAGTCCGTAGTGTAAGGAAAACAACAGCACATAAAAGAGCCATCAGCCAACCCATGTGTGTGTGTGTCTGTGTGTGTGTGTACACATACATTATGAGCAAGGAATAGACTTCGCTGAAATTTTGTCTTTGTTTCTTACCATAGCATAACCTAGCCCATCTAATTACATACATAAATAAAATATGTTTTGGCCTTAAATACAAATGCCAGTAGCTGATAATGTGGACTTAAACTATTTGTGTGTGCTTAAATGCAAATTACTAGAGAATGTATTAGTAGAGATAGAATGTTTTGAGGTGCGTTAGTAGAGTTAAATTTGATTGTTAGTGTCAAAAAATGTACATGTTAAGCTCATATAGTACAGCTATATTTTGCCAAAAAGTGTATAAACTGGGAAATAGATGCTGTTTTTCATGTACCAGATAAAAATATGTTTTATAACATTCCCAAATTAAATCACACAAGAAATATGATAAATGAAAACATCAGGCTTTTACACAAGGGAGATAACAACAAAGTACATGAGGGAAACCTAAAATAACCTAAAAAACGACATGCTGTATGATACATCAAAACAGTGAATTTTAAGTGGTTTGTAAAAACACCTTCTTCAAATTTCCTTCAAAATAAGTTCCCATGAGTCCTACGTGTGAACATGCTTTTAACAAATTTCTCTTTCCCCTTTAAAATGCCAACGCTGCTACTCATCTGCAGATACTTGGCTAAATGTTTTGTTTGGCAACCACTGTTGAGACAATTTCATTTCATTAGTTGTATATTGCAAACGTTGTGCAATAAGAATTCCAAAGCATGAGTGAGTTTTATTAAAGTGATGCTGCATAATTATTTCTATCAAATACTATTCCTGGAAATGGTGGGGAAACTCGTGTAACATAGTTAACAACACTGATTATATTTGCTGCCCATAAAGCAACATACTACAACGTGATAACACAGTTTTGAATTATTCCTTGTAAACTTTCAAGTCAAAACAAGATAAAACATACTAAACCAAATTATGTTTCCTTTATTTAAAAATATGCAAGACATTCTATAGACATTCAAAATACACTATTTGACCAATGGGAAAATCTGCATAAGACTTTGATGTGATATGGATGAAACTCCTTGTGCTTGGGACAATTTCTCTAAATGCAGAAACTTATATTTGACAGGCAGCAAAAAATACTCCAAGTTAAAAAGATGGAAGCCTGAGTCTTTTTTCTTCTTTCTTTAGGGCTCATCTGGCCATCTGGCTGGTTAAAGGGCTTTTGATTTTGTTTCCTCCCCATTGTTTGGGTAAAGAACAAAGAAAAAGTCAAATAATCTAACAGCTATTGTTCTAGCAAATGATATGGAACTTATGAAAATCTTATTTTAAAGAAAACACTATTAAAAAAAAAACCCATGGGATTTTTATCTACAAAACAAACAAAAGATGCATTACAGAATTGTCAAGTGACTGGATTTCTGTTAATGACATTGATTTTTCATATATTAATAGCTCTACTACAGTGCAGAGGAAGGAAATGATCAACCTTTTTGTTTTCTATATCATTATTTCCTTAATTTGGGGATAATCACCGGAACTTCCTTACTTGATCAAAGCAACAGCAGAATTGAAATTGTGTTTACAAAGGCCAGCATTAGGCTTTTGCAGTCAGGACCTTAAATTGAAATCCAAGCAGAGAGAGTGGCCTCACACAGTCCATGATGCTCTTTCCTGTCTCTTATCCAATATTTTCTTGTAAGGAATTTTCCATCTATAGTAGTGGTGGCTAAGCCCACGGCAAATATTGCTGTGGCAGTTTTGTATCATGGCAACAATAGACATTTGTTTGTGGCCAGGAGTCTCTTTCTTTCACTATAATTATGTGAGCCCTTTGTAACCAATGAGTCCTGATAGAATCCATTCCTGCTTCACTTTTTTATTTATGTTTTTTATAAACAACATAAATTTATTTCTCACCATTCTAGATGCTGAAGTCCAAGACGAGGGTGCCAGAATGGTTCCGTACTTCAGACTTCCCGTTGTGTCCTCACATGGTGGAAAAGTCCTTGCTTCACTTTAATTTCACCTCTTGTGGGAATTCCTTTTTGTTTTTATACCACTGGGGTGGTATGCACCTCATAAATCAAGACAGAGTAGATTATTCTTAAAAGTACTTTCCTACCTCTATTATTTAAAATATTTTGATTTTCTTCTGTACTGTGTCTTACACTACACAGTTGTTTGTCCCACTAACGGCATTTTAGTCAACAATGGACCACATATAAAACAGTGGTCCCGTAAGATTACAATGGAGCAACAAATTCCTTTTGTCTAGTGACATCATATTCAATAAGGATGAAAATGCCCTATTCTGAAAATGGATGCCTGGAAGGACTTTTATCCATGAGGAGGCCAAGTCAATACTAGCAAGTAATTTTCCTCCCGAATCATCTTAACTAGTTTCCAAAAACTCTTCAGCAGCCTTTGAAACAGCACACAAATCATACGGACCAGCTTAAAACTGATTCTGCTCCCTTAAAGCAGATCAGTGATTAACTCAATCCTTAAGTTATTTTACAAGGACAGCGCGGCACCAGTGCTGCTCCTGTCTTCCAGCTGGACCCAGAACCAAAGTCCCACATGGAACCTCAGGGTTGAGACATGACCAGTACTTGAACACTGGAATCCCTTCAGAAGTGAAGAGTCCTTGTCCAGGAAGATCTAGGGCCGAAGCCTCTTACCAAAAATGGCCAAGCTCTCAAACTCTCCAGTCAGAACATGCCCCACCAGCGCTTCCACAGACCTGCTCCCCAACCCACCCAAACCCTGGATCAAGGAGGCAGATTTGAATTGTGTCTCCTGTCCCCTTCTGGGTTGATCCAAGAATAATAAAGGCTCTTTCTTTTTCTGAAAATCTGGTGTCACAGTTTTGGCTCCTACACACATTGGGCAGAAGACTCTTGTTTGGTAATACTTTCACATCAGCACTCACTTTCACGTTATGTAATGAATAATAATTCTTGAATTGTTTACCCAGAGCTAGAAGTAAATTCAAGATCCTATTCAGGTTTAGCTTTTTCTTTCAACAGCACAGACAAACATCTTTGGCCATCCATGCTGCACAAGATTTGTAGCCTGGGAGCAGTAGGCTATAACACACAGCCTAAGTGTGCAGTAGAGTTATTGTTTCTTTGTTTGTCTTCTTTGTTGCTTTCAGTTTTATACTCCACATATGAACGAAGTCATATGGATCTTGACTTTTTCTGTCTGACTTATTTCACTTAGCATAATAATCTCAAGATCCATCAAGGTTGTGGCAAATTGAAGTATTTCATCTTTTCTTATGGCCAAGCAATATTCTAGTGTGTATATATATACCACATCTTCTTTATCCAATCATCTAACGAAGGACATTTTGGTTGTTCCCATGTCTTGGCCACTGTGAATAATGCTGCAATGAACATAGGGGTACATATATTTTTTTTTAATTAAAGTTTATTGGGGTGACAGTTGTTAGTAAAGTTACAGGGGTACATATATCTTTATTGATAAATGTTTTCAGATTTTTGGGGGTAAATACCTGGAAGAGGGATTGCTCGGTCATATGGTAATTCTATTCTTAATTTTTTGAGGAATCTACATACTGTTTTCCATAGCACCTATACCAATGTACATTCCCAAAAGCAGCGTATGAGGGTTATTTTTTCTCCACAGCCTCTCCAATACTTATTATTACTGGTAGTAACAAGTCTGGTAGATGATAGCCATTCTAACAGGCGTGAGGTAGTATCTCGTTTTGGTTTTGATTTGCATTTCCCTAATAGCAAGTGAAGTTCAGCATTTTTTTCATGTATCTGTTGGGAATTTGCATGTCTTCTTGGGAGAAGTATCTGTTCAGGTACTCTGCCGATTTTTTAATTGGATTGTTTGTTTTTCTGTTGTTGACTGATACAAGATCTTTATATACTTTGGATATTAGCCCCTTATCAGAAGTATTGTTTGCAAATATGTTCTCCCATTGGGTTGGTTTGCCTCTTTGTATTGTTGATGGTTTCTTTTGCTGTGCAGAAGCTTTTAAGTTTGATATAGTACCATTCATTTATTTCAGCTTTTACTTCTCTTGCCTTTGAAGTCAAATTCACAAAATCCTCTTTGAAACCAAGGTCCATAAGTTTAGTACCTATGCTTTCTTCTATGCAATTTATTCTTTCAGGTCTTGTGTGTAGGTTTTTTATCAATTTTGAGTTAATTTTGGTATATGATGACAGATATTTTCATTCTTTTGCACATGGCTTTCTAATTTTTCCAGCACCATTTATTGAAAAGGCTTTCTTTTCCCATTGTATGTTTTTGGCTCCTTGGTCAAAAATTATCTGCCCATGTACATGTAGGTTTATTTTTGGGTTTTCATTCTATCTATTGGTCTGTATGCCTGTTTTTCTGCCAATACCATGCTGTTTTGATTATTGTCACTTTGTAGTGTAAATTAAAGTCAGGGTGTATGATACTTTTAGTCTTGTTCTTTTTCTTAGGATTTCTTTGGCTATTTGGGGTCTTTTGTGATTCTGTAAAAATCTCATGATTTTTTGTTCTATATATTGAGAAAATGTCATTGGGATTTTGTTAAATCTACATCTTGCTTTGGGTTATATGGCCATTTTAAATATGTTGCTTCTTCTAACCAGTGAACACAGAATATCTTTCTATTTCTTTGTGTCTTCTTCAATTTCTTTTAATAATGTCTGATAGTTTTCAGTATATAGTCCTTCACATCCTTCATTAAGTTTATTCCTAGTATTTTATTCTGTATCATAATCAAGTGGGGTTCATTCCAGGGGCACAAGGATAGTTCAACATATGCAAATCAATCATTGTGATACACCACATAAACAAAATAAAAGGTAAAATCATACAATTGTATCAATAGATACAGAAAAAGCATTTGAGAAGATACAACATCCATTTATGATAAAACACTTAATAAAATGGGTATAGAAAGAAAGTGCTTCAACACAATAAAGGCCATACAGTCTGACATTAAGTGTGCAAATTTGTTGCAACGATGTTGCTAACTTTTTTCTTTGGATACCGGAGGGATTATTCATTATGAATTTGTACCAACTGGACAAACAGTTAACCAAGTTTACTATTTGGAAGTGCTGGAAAAGCTGCGTGAAAAATTTAGATGAAAATGAACTGAACTTTTCACCAACAATTCATGGCTCTTGCATCACGACAATGCACCAGCTCACCTGGCAATGTCTGTGAGGGAGTTTTTAGCTAGTAAACAAATAACTGTATTGGAACACCCTTCCTACTCACAAGGTCCGGCCCCCAATGACTTCTTTCTTTACCCAAAGATAAAGGAAATACTGAAAGGAAGACATTTTGATGACATTCAGGACATCAAGTATAATACGACAACAGCTCTAATGGCCATTACAGAAGAAGAGTTCCAAAATTGCTTTGAAGGGTGGACTAGGTGCTGGCATTGGTGCATAGCTTCTCAAGGGGCGTACTTTGAAGGTGATTGCAGTGATATTCAGCAAGGAGGTATATAACACTTTTTCTAGGATGAGTTCAAGAACTTAATTGTCTGACTAACTCTCAGCTAACATCATACTTAATGGTGTAAAACTGAAAGCTTTTCTTCTAAAATCAGGAATAAGACACCACTGTTATTCAACATAGTATTGAAATTCTTAGCCAGAGCAATCAGGCAAGAGAAAGAAACAAAAGGTATCCGAAATGGGAATGAAGATGTTAAATTGTCACTTTTTTGTTGAGGACATAATTCTTTATATAGAAAATCCTAAAATCTCCACCAAAAAACTATTAGAAATAAAAAAATGAATACAGTAAAGGTGCAGGATACAAAATCAATGTACAGAAATCCATTGCATTCCTATACTAACAACAGAAGTGCAGAAAAAGAAATGAATTATTTTAATTAAATTTATTGGAATAATACTGGTTAATAACATTATCTAAATTTCAAAAACATACACTAGAGAAAGGAAAGTCTCTTCAATAAATGGTGTTGGGAAAACTGAAAAGCCACATGTAAAAGAATGAAAGTAGACTGATATTTGACACTATAGATGAAAATTAACTCAAAATTGATTAAAGACTTGAATATAAGACATGAAACAATACAATACATAGAAGAAAACAAAGACACTAATCTTATGAACCTTGGTCTCAGAGTAGGGTTTTGTAAATTTAACCCCAAAACAAGCAATGTAAAGCAAAAATAAATGAATGGTACTACATCAAATTCAAGAAGCTCTCCATTACAAAAGGAACCATGAGAAAAACAAAAAGGCACCCAACTGACTGGGAAAAGATATTTGCAAGCAATAACTCTGAAAAGGGGCTAACATCCAAAATATACAAAGAACTCATACAACTCAAAAGCAATAAAAATGCAATTAAAAAAATGGGCTGAGGACCTGAACAGACACTTTTCCAAGGAAGACATACAAACAGCCAATAGATATATGAAAAGATGCTCAAATCACTAGCTATTAGGGAAATGCAAACCAAAACCACAATGAGATATCACCTCATACCTGTTAGAATGATGATTACCATAAGACAAGAAATAACAAGTGTTGAAGAGGATGGAGAGAAAAGGAAACCCTCATACACTGCTGGTGGGAATGTAAATTGGAATAGCCACTATGAAAAACGGTATGAAGTTTCCTCAAAAAAATAAGAATAGATATACCATATGATCCAGTAATCTTTCTTCTGAAACAGAAGTGTTTCATTTGAAAATACTTATGGATAAAGACATAATGTATCCCTATGTTCACTGTAGTTTTATTCACAATAGCCAATACATGGGAACAATCCAAGTGTTCTTCAACAGATGACTGGATAAAGAAGATGTGGTAAAAATGAGTTATTTGTCATATTTTATATCTGTGTGTTTCTTCAATATATTTTGTAGTGATTATCTACATAGGATGCCAAAGCTCAAAATATTGCATCTAGATAATCTACTTTTGGTCTTTTTCTGCTTTAAATCTATTTCAGTATTTTAATTCTATACAATTTATCTGGTGACCATATTCTATTATCTCCATCTCTATCTCTTCAAATTAATATCAATGTCTTGTCAATCATTGCTCAATCTTTCTGCTGTATAAGACCAATGGCATGCAAATTTTTGTGATTTACAACCCTTATCTTATTCCATTAATTTTTGCGTCTTCAATTTCAGTTCCTGGCTGCCTCCCAACTCTGTCTAACTAAATTGTTTTAAGATGACTATCGGATATCTAGGTACTCATTATTTCTGGAAGCTGTCTCCTACCTTTCAACCTTTACATGATATATACAGCTGTCAAAAGACTGGATATAATCCCAGGCACTGAGCTTTCTACTAAGAAACATATTAAGGCTGTCACTCGGATATTTCTTCAGAAAAGAATTAAGGGATGCTTCATAATGGTCAGAATCTTAATCAAATATTCTAAGTTTTGTTACATTTATTACTAAAAGGGAAGAATACTATGTTTACACTCTAAGGTTAATAAGAGTAATTTTTTTGTGTGTGACCTATTAACAGAAATGCCATAGAAATTGTCACTTTTGTTCATCTAGAGTACAATGTTAACTCATATTCTCAATAAGCATACAGAATGAAAATTTTACAAGGATTTTGAATCCTCTAAAAATACAAAAATATGTCACAAAGATGTGTCAAGCTCATTTATGTTCTTGAAGTTTTTCTTCTTTTTTTTGTAATCTGATAACGGAAATAAGAGCCATATAACCATAAAAGTGTGCATTTATTCAAAGTTGATAGTGTATTCAATATTAATAGCTCTATTTCAGATCTAATGGTACCTAATTCTCTTTTTTTTAAAAGATTATTTGATGTTTAATTGCCTTATTGATCTTTAATATGTGAAGCTGTTTGAAATCCCATGGTAATTATGTAAGTCCAACCCCATAGTAAACATTCATTCACATTCTCAACTATTTTATCCACTGGAGAGATTTTTTAATTAGTCAAAAAATTACCTGATATCCAGAAACCCAGAACACCTAAAATTATATTTTGCATATTTTACATTAAATTCTAAATGATACTTTTAAAATAAATTTAAATTATATTCTCTAAAAATTAAAATAAGAAGTTACACTAAATGCCATTGATTAATAAAATGCAGTTCTCAGATATCAATAATGAAGTCACATTGATTTAAGGCATGTTTTTCCAACCATTTTACAATACTTGTACATAAATCTTCACCCTTATTTCACTTGTCATTTCCTCAACTGCTTCTAGATTTATTTGGAAGTACTATTTATAAAAAGTTATTCCTATTCAAAAAAGATAACAGCACTGTAAAACTAAAGGGACTTGACAGACCTAGTAGCATAAAACTTTAAGTCACAGATAAGGAAAGTGACTCTTAAAAGTGTGATTTTCTTAATGTCCCAGAGCGATTTTAGACCAAAACCAGAACTAAGACCCAAATATTTTTATTTTTCTTCCCAGTGCTCTTCCTACAACTCCAATGAGTATAGAGTTAAGAATTACAAAAAAGTATTGATGTACTTGAACACTCATCTGTAACAAACTGATTTTTAAGATGTGTATATTTGTTCATCATTATTATTTTATAGAGGCGTACATATGATATATATGACACAGGTATGTATATATATATATATAATTTTAAAACATGCATATTTATAAATGTATATATTACATATAATTTTATATTTAGTGAAATTATTTACTACACAAATGTTTGCATAAAGTCATTATTGGCATAGAAAATTGGAGGTATCAGCTACATCTACTCTTCTTTAAATAAATAGTTGGTTCTAAAAAATAAGTCTTTGAGATTGGTAATCTTATTAGTACAGGGAAGTACCTGTGGAATCAATCCTCCATAATAAAAAATAAATACCAAGCAGTGAATAATTAGATAAAATGTAATAATATAAAGGGCTCATCCAGTCATTTACTCATTCTTTCAATCAACAGATATTTTAAGTGCTCATTTACCTGTCACTACTGCCACATCAAGAAAAAAAAAACAATAAAAAGCAATGCTCATCCTTAGGATTACAGTGGGGGTATTAAATATTAACTAGTAAAATAAATATTTTCAAACTGACAAATTCAATGAAGATAAAGTACAATGCACTAAAAGACAATATAACTGAGAGTTCTGGCCTTGTCTTGGAGATAAGAAAAGCGTTTCCCAAGAAAGCACTGCTTCAGCTGACATCTACCTGAAGGGTGGATAGAAGAGGTGCATTTTAAGTAGCAGTTGGGAGCTGTGGCAGCAGAATGAGTTCCAGACACACGAATCAGATCGGAAAGGGCACTGACTGGGCTTGGAGGGGGAGGAGCTTGGTGCAGTCTCACCTGAATGAGGTAGAGCAAGCCTCAAGATGAAGATGTAACCATGGCGGAGACCAGACCCTGGGGAACCATGTAGGCATGTTAAAGACTTTTTTTTTTTTTTTCTTCTTAAATCTAAGAGAGAAAGGGTAGTCAGTGAAGGGCTTTTAGTTGAAAAGTGTTAATACATGATTACTAGAGAAAGGACACAGTGGCTGTAAAGACATCAGTTGGGGAGTTATTATAACAGTATATGAGAGAAATGTCAGTAGCGTGGACTTAGGCCGTGTCAGAGGAGAGGATGTGGAGCAGACAGAATCAAAAGATACTGTGAAAGAAAATATCATGAATTTAATGGACAGGATTTTGTGATGGATTAGATAGACACTGAGGGTGAATCAAATGGTTTCAGGATTACACCTAAGTTTTGACCTGTTAAATGGAATGAAGTATGATATCCTTCACTGAAATAAAGAAAATCAGAGAACAATCACTTAGAGATAGGGGAGAGTGTATATAATGACCTTGATTTTAGAAGTATAAAGATAGGGAAAAGGAATATTTCCTCTCTTCCTATTGTCTAAGGGGCAACTTTTATTATATGTATTTCACTTTTTAAGGTTCAGAGGCTTAAGAATGACAAGATATTGTTTAAAGTTCTTTCTCTACTTCATGCATGTGTAAGATCTTAAGTAAATTATTTAATCACTCTGAACTTCAGTTTTCTCATCAGTAAAATGGGGAAAATAATGAAAATCATATTGCCTACATTACAGGGTTGTTAAAGGATCAAAAAGACGTGGATATGCAAGTCCCTTCTAAAATAATAATCATTATAATGATACATATTTTTATATTGTTTCTACTTATCTGAAAAGTGTGAGGTATACTGCCTCTGAAAGGTGAGTCAGGCACATCCCTGGGTATTAATCCTTACTTGAATTTCCAGAATCAAAAGTCCATACTGCAATGTACCCAACATGAAAATAATTGTAAATTATTAAATATGTATAGATAAAATCTCCTCAGATCCTCAGGTCCTAAGTATCCTCAGAAAGGAAATACCTAAAGGACACGTTTGGAGCACCTTTATGTAAATATATTATCTATTTTCCCCCACATTATTTATTACTAATATTTATTGAGGTGCTTTAAATGTAACAGGAATGACTTTAATGAGTTTACATGTATTGATCCATTTAATCCTCAAAATAACCATGGGAGATTCACTATTTAATCCCCAATTTACTTGAGCATACAGAGTTCATATGTCAGGTTTAAGGTTAAAGAGTTATACATCAGAAATCACACCCAGGTAGTTGGTTCCAGAGGTGATATTTGTACCCTTATACTAAGTTCCAAGTCATATGCCACTACAGCTCTTCAGGGCAATATGTCTACAGTATTTTACATACCTGAAATAAATCAAATCTAACATTAAGTCCTATTATTAAGTTGCGAGAGAGTAAATCAAAATTTTCAACCACCTTAAGCACTATGACTACCACAGCATTATCAGAATTACTCCTCTCTGTTTGTGGGGGAAAAAAAAAAAACTACAAGAAAAATAGGATTGAATATGCTATAAGGTTCATTTTCAATAAAAATATATAATTTTACTTTTAACAATGTTAAAAATAACATCAGTTTTCTTGATATCTGCCATGGTTTTAATAAGAGTACTATGTATGACGATTTGAATACTAAAAAAAAAAAATCCATTATGAGTTTATGAGATAGTTGAGTTACTTAATAAATAGAAAAGGCTTGTTCTTCTAATTTTATCTCATCAAAATAGTGATGTTTCTCTGTGGATTATGCTAACATGGAGAAAAACCAAAAGAGGGATTAATAAGAACTCTCAGTTGATATTGCTCAAGGAAGTCTTCAATTATGATACAAGGAAACCTAATAAAGTTCCAATTGTCATGCAATTATATGCAATTATAAATTTATTATTTAGACCAATTGCTCTTTACTACGCAATAAATGCACTTCCACTTACAATTATTGGATGGGTGACTGAACTTCTCAAAAAAAGAAGTTATTCTTAGCAATTTCATGCTTTGACAGAACCAAGTTGACATTCATGCACTTTTTGGTTAAAAAAATATTGCAATGTCTGAAATATAGCCAGAACTACTATATTTGCTTGCTCTCCATTTTTATCTTAATGAGATGAAAAGTTTAAGAAGGTCAAGTGAGGGAGGGTACTGCCAGACAAAATATATTAGAGTCCTTTAAGAAAGAGCCACCAATCACTAATTATGAAGAACAGGTGAGTTCTTATATTTTGACTGAATTTTGATTTAGAGGTAGAATAAAATTCTGATAAAATAGCCAAAGGCCAAAAGAAAAACAAAAGAAATCACTGGCAGTTGAGAAGAAAGGGAAACAGGGAGAAAAGGAGAGAAGAACAGAGGAAGAGAGGGAAGGAGGGAGGGAGAGAGGCAGTTGGGGGAAGAGAGAGAAAGTAGAGAAAATAAATATGCATAAATATAAGCTAGCAAAACAAAAATTTTATGGAGGAAAGGGAAGAAAAAGAAAACTAAAAAAGAAATAAAATCACTGCGCAATGTGTGCTAACTGTGCATATATTTTGGTAGGCTCAATAATTTGTTCTGATGGAGCAATTTTCAATACTATAAACATCTAGACTATTTAATGACATGCTTGAATGATTTACAAAGTCAAAATTACATTAAATAAGTCAGCCATAATTCCAATCTTAATATTACTACATCATAAAAATGTCTCACAATATCTATAAATACATTTGTGTCTATCACAAGTTTACCCTTTAGTTATATGTTGCTATGTTTTTGTTGTTATTCACTGCTCATATAGTTCTTTTAAAATAATTACAAGGTAAATGTTGCACATGTTCCAGTTAACATCTAATATTATTTTGGTATAAGCTTGCTTTTAAGCTATGCCCCTTCCTTTCTAGAGTAGCTAGGACATCCTGCAACACATTGAACTCCATGACCTGCTCTACTGAGCATTTTAATTGCAAATATTATTGCATTGTATGACTTCTTAGTTGCAGGCGTAAAAATAAATGCTGTACACTGATCAAAATTTTCTGGTACATTCATGAAGTGTTCACAGTATTTCAGGGATCCATAACAACTCATCAAGAACCAATATTCTAGGTCATCTCAAAACAAAAGATGTAATCCACCAACAAATCATTGAGAAATTATTATCTTCAACATATTTACAGATGGGGGAATTGTGGTTTAGGGAGATTAAATAAAAGTCCAACATCATGGGAGGTAAGATAAATCACGTGGAAACAATGTGGTGGAGGGCTTAGTTATTATTGTGTCTTTTTTTCTCCATAAGAAATTAAGAAAACAAATTAGAAACACAAGCACCTGTGTGCACACACACACACACACACACACACACACACACACACTACATCTAAAAATTAAAGGGAGTTGAAACATGAATATATACAAAAGTGAATCTGACAAAGGGTAAACTCATAAATTTCCCTTACAGAACCATTGTAAAGTTTTGCAGGAAAAGGGAATGCTTTTGTCCTTTTCCTCTCTTACAGAAATTAACAGGTTTAATTTTAATATGAAACATTTTCCTGCAATATACCAAGAGATAGTTTCATAATTTCCAAGCATGTTATGGAAGTCTTCTTATGTGTTGAAATATGAACACATAACTACTGTCCTCTTGTATTACTAATAAAGTAGTTGGTCTCATATGGCTATCCCAGGGAGTGTAAAATGAAATACATATTCATATATTCTCTATTTACTAATTTATAAGGCAGGATTTTAATATTTAATATCTGTATGAATTAATAGAAAAGCTATAATGCCAACAAAATAGATAGGCTATGCTTGAACTACTCTTCATGTTCCTATCTCTCTCACAGCTATCTATCTGCAAGAGAGGCAATAGATAAGGTCTAGGATTTTTGGAAGGCCTTACATTTTCTTCAGTTCAACAGCTGCTAATAAAAAGCATCTGCCTAGTATCCAAAATTTCCATGACATAGCATTATCCAAAATGGTGAATTACTTGCTAGGGAACCAGTGCAAAGAGATGACACCGTATTTTAAAATCAAATGCCATCTGATTTCAATCTAAAAGAAATTCTAATGTAAAGTTCTTCAACTGTAATTGAAAAATTATACATATATATATATATATATATATGTATTTTTTTTATGAAGTTCAGATGCCTCACCAATTAAATTGGAGCACCCCTTTTCATCAAATCTCTAACTTTGCCTGCTGGGCTGACAAATGATATGGTCACATTCACGAGGAGTTTCACTTGCAGAAAGTGGGAAATAACCTTGGTTAAAGTTGCAAAGGACAAGTAGTGAACAGAAACCATATGCTTGATACACATTTCTTTTTTTTTTTTTTTTGTAAATACCAAAGATTTAAACTAAAATGAGAAGACTGCAGCTGAATATTTCACTTTGTGCCTCTGAGTGTGGCATCTGTGTGCCTAAGGCTTCCTCTCCAGACCACAGATTTATTTGCCATGTTTGAATCTCTAAAGATTCCTCTTTGTGATTCATTTCCCCCTCAACCACTCTGAAGAAAACGAAATTCTCTTTTATTTGCTACAGAAAGTTTTTATCAACAATAACACCACAGTACAGAGATTATTGCTTTCAGCTGCATGGGCAGATGTAGGCACACTCATGTCTAACTTGCTAATTGAATAGATCTATAAATTATCTGTGAGTCACAAATAGACATCCTGCAAAAGTAGTAAATGGTGTGCTTGAATTAACTTTCCTATTCTCCTCAATCTCTTACATTTTTAAACTTTTCTTCACATTCTAGCAGCACATCATGTTGCTGTTACTTCTGTGTTTTTTTTTTCTTTATTTTCCTCTGTTCAGTTTGTTTTAAACTTATTTCTCTTCATTTTGTAATTTTATCTTAAAATTTGAAACTACTGTAATTTACTTTAAAATTGATGTCACAGAAAACATTTACTGAATACTGCTACATTTCAATTCTGTGTTGGTCATTCTATTATTGCTTATAAGTGGTCTTAAAATATTCTGTGAGACCAATACCTTGTCCTCATGGACATTCAACTTGCATTTTTACTACATAGTCAATTCTCCTTTGAAGTTTTGAGATCCTTTCTCAGATAAATTCCAACATTGCTTGAAATTCAAGAAGCCATGTTGGAATTTTACCTTTGAGAAACTGAGGTAAAGAAATTGATTTGGGCTACAATCTCAAGCTTTTATATGGTTAGCTAGAAGTCCATACTCTAGGCATATAAATTTCTAAGCTTCAGTGTTTGAACTTATTGCTTAATTCGATAGGAGGTTTTTAAAAAGGTGGGGGTGTAGGAAGTTTTGATTGGTTCACTTATCTGCTACCAAACTTGACTTTTTTTCATTATGAAATTTTATCACCTAGAATCAAGTATCTTTAACATTGAACTACTATGTATTACTTAGGAGAAATAATAGTTTATGAACAGAAGCAAAATCAATACGAGTAGAAAATTGATATTTGAGACACATATCTATTCAGTTATTGCCAAGCAAATTATAAATGAGTTATTTAACCAACCTGGGCTTTACTTTTTGTATCTATAAAAAGACACAAATAATGGCTGGGGCCTAGTTCAATTCCTGGGACTTAGTATGCATTTTACAAATGTTTTCTCACAGATTTCCTTCAAAGAAACAGAGTAAGAGAAAAAAAAGATATACCATAGATTAGTACATTTGGCACAATATAGGGTATGTGAATATAGCAACATTTTGTAAATGTTATTAACATCTGATAATGGTTATAATATTTGACAGTTAAAGTAGAATAGGATTATTTTTATGGAGGAAGGCTTAAAAGGCACCCAGTCATTTTTCGTACAACATCTCAGGTACTTTTCCAATAATCCTTTAATAAATAAAATATTATTTTGTCCACATTTTATAAGTGAAAAAGCAGGAGTCACTTACTCACATTAGCATATTTACAAAGTAGTCATAGATTGAGATTTAAAATTCAGGTCTGTTTGACTCTAAAACCTATAACCTATGTTTTTATCCACCACATTATAATGGGCTATGGGTAAACAAATGGGAAAACACACACTCAAATAAAACATTCCAAAGAAAGTATCTTCAAGGGTATATGACTCTAAGATAGGGTTAAATATACCAGAGCACAATGTCATGCAAGGGAGATGAAATTCGCAGAATAGAGCAAGCAAAATGGGGAGAAAGTAGGAACAAGGATATAGAGAGCTTATGGACACAGCAAGCAAGTTTCAGGACATATGGAACTCTTTAACATCTAAAACCAAAACAAAACACAAACATACTCATAGAAACAGAGACCAAAGGGATGGTTACCAGAGGGAGAGGGTAGGCGCAATGGGTGGAAAGGGAAGGGGAATATAGTCAACAACATTGAGATAAGTTTCCACAGTGACAGATTACTGGAATTAGTGGGATGATCACATTGTAAGGTATAAAAATGTGTGTTAACCTTAGAATATAATTAATCATATGTTTATTTATTGGGTAATAAAATATAGAATGTCACCAATGTAGGATCAGGTTAAGACAAATGCAGATTTTACTCAAAAAACAGCTTCAAAGATGAAAGCCAGAAAAGAGGTTGTCAGTGTTGAGGATAAAGTGAGGTGAAGCCACAAATGGGAAGACAAATAATGAGATCAGAGATCACGCAGGTAAATAGGTTTGTTTTGCCACAAAGCTCAGGAATGAAGGAATGACTGTAAGGTATGATTAATGTGGTAGCCTACATAAAACTTACAGAAATTATGCCAGACCTGCTACCAAGCACTAAATCCCTCTTGAGCCCTGAACTAAAACTTCTCAGGTATGGGAAGGAAGATATCTGGGATATTTTACATGGGAGCCATTGTGCCTATGGTGAGAACTCCAATCCATCCTTCTAATAATAGACCAGACACTAGAGTAATCTATGGAGCCTCAGATCGCCAATACATTATAACCTTAACATAGGTCATTGACACATTGTTTCCCCAAAAATAAGATCTAGCCGGACAATCAGCTCTAATGCGTCTTTTGGAGCAAAAATTTATACAAGACCAGGTCTTATATTATATCATATCATATCATACAATACTATACTATATTATTTTATATTATATTATATAAGACTTAGTCTTATACTAAAATAAGTAATACAGTAAATTATAGTAAAATAAGACTGGGTCTTGTATTAAATTTTGCTCCAAAAGACATATTAGAGCTGATTGTCTGGCTAGGTCTTATTTTCAGGGAAAACACAGCAATTGCTACCTATTGCTTTATGGATGCTGTAAAAGACCAAACCAAGCTAAGTAGGTATCATATTATGTTCAGTTGTGTCCTCCAGAAATCAGATGACTGCATGGAGTTAGAAAGACAACATGGATGGATCTCGAGATTAGAATGCTTAGCGAAATAAATCAGACAGAAAAAGCAGAGAACCATGTGATTTCACTGATATGTGGTATATGAACCAAAAACAACAAAAGAACAACACAAACAAATGAGAAACAAAAACTCATAGACACAGACAATAGTTTAGTGGTTACCAGAGGGTAAGGGGGGTGGGGGTGGGAGATGAGGGTAAAGGGGAGCAAATATATGGTGATGGAAAGAGAAATGACTCTGGATGGTGAGAACAATGTGATATATAGATGATGTTATACAGAATTGTACACCTGAAATCTATGAAATTTTACTAACAGTTGTCACCCCAATAAACTTTAAAAAAGAAAAAAAAAAACAAGAACTAATCTGAAATAATGTCTATAGAAGACAAATGGGAGTGGAAGAAGGAGTAGGTAGGGAAAACATTCAGATTGCAATGCTGGTCTGACATGTAAAGAGGGTGAGAAGAGGATTGGGTATGAAGTGTTTTACTCTCTGGTGCAGCTGAGAAAGTCCCTTCCAGCCCAACAGGGAGCTCAGGTGCAGAGATTGCCTGCAGAGGAGTTCTGCATTTGGCAGAAATGGCCAGGCTCCAGTACTTTCCCAAGTTCAGTCATTAGCTAAGGCTGAAGAAGATCCTGGACCCAGCTCAAATTCTGCAGTGGGTCTCAAAGTTGCTGGAATTGGAGCTGTCAATTTAGTTTACTACTCACAGCTGATTGGCAGATTCTTTCTTTAAAGGAGAGCCAAGTGACAAACTTCCATGGCACTCACACATGCCTACAATGCTCTGTAGTGCTGGATTAAATTCTGAGCACTACATTTTATACTAAGTATAAGCAAATGAGAATGGCTTCATAGAACTGGAGTCCAAGTAGAGAAAGGAACAAAGAAATAAATGAGATTTAATCAAAGGAAGAATTAAGAAATGTCTGAGAGTGCCCTGAAATAGAAGAAGTATGTTAAGTAGGGGAAAACATTTCTGTCATAGGTTGTAAGCAAGATCACTTCCATCAATGTAAGTGAGATCCAGGATCTAACAATGGAAGTCTTTAAAGTAGTGAGGTCCTCATCCCTAGAAGTCCTTCGAGGTTATTTTCTCACCTGCCAGAGGTGGTATAAGGGATACCTGCACCAAGAGACGCTGGTCTGTGTGTCTTCCACTCTAAACATACAATGTTGTTCTATGAATTTTCTAGACTTAGCTATTGCAGAATTTAGAGAAAGCCTCTTCATTTCCTCCACAGTATTATTCTCTTTATAAGAACAGAACATCTACGAAGCAGAGAAGCTTTTTATAAGTTGTCACCAAACACCCCAAATTGCAGTGGCCTGACAACTTATACAGTCATGAATTACATCTCGTGAGATTAATAGGAAGACAGAATTGGTGTCATTCTTTGTGCTCCCAGTGTGTTTTGCATGTGATCTCATTTGTCTTCCGGGCATTCTTATAAGGTAAGTTGGAGGGCAACAACCTAATCCTCATTATGAAGACAGCAAAGTGAGCAGAGAGGAGATATGATTGGCTCAGAGTTCTCTGAATGTAGCTAGAAAGAGAAATCAGGATTTCTGCCCCAAGATATTAAAAATGGACAGTTCTAAAGCTTCTCCTCAAGATCGGTAACTTAAAATAGAAACAAACAAACACAGTCCAATAATGATGCGAAACAGAAACCGTCCTCAGCCTGTGGGCCTTAGCCCACATTCAGGATGAACCTCCAGTAGCCTCTTGCTGACATGTGACTGTATGGAAACTCATGTTGTGATGTGACTCCAGGGTTTTCATAGAAATGCTTGCTAGGTCCCAGATTGTAAAGCAACACAATCATAGTTTCTCCTTTGAGTTAGGATATTAGAACAAATTAAACGGTGAGCCAGATACATAGCTTGCCCTACAACTCGACCTGGCAAATACCGAGGTCATTATTATCACTAATTAATATGTGATCGTCCACCATGTATTAGATATTGCTCTGGTCAACCAAAAATAAAAGAACTGAACTGAGCAGACACAAGACAATAGAAATTGGTGGGGGTCAAAAAGAAAAATAAAACATGAAGGGAAGAAAGTTCTTAATTGTAAGTGGGAAGACCTGGATTTTTGTCATGGCTTTGCCACTAATATTCTCTGTGACTAAGAGCAGCTTATTTAATAACCTTGCATATACATTTCCTATTTTGTAAAACAAAGTGAATTAATAAATGATTCTGAGTCCCATCTAATTCGAAGATTCTATTAATGGTATCTTCTACTCTTATACTTCTATATTTTAAAGACTCATATCCCGAACTACTTCACCTTGACTGACAGACCACTGAGGATGTCATTTACAATATCCCTCCTACTTAAACACCTTCCATAGTACAGCGTTCCTGTATTTTAGTTAACAGAGGTGATCCTTTAATCTCAGTACAAAACAAAGAGATTTTTAAAGGTATACTTTGGTATAGATTGTTCTTGCTTAACAGATGTTATTTAAATGATGCAACCATATGAAGTGACTGATGAAAAACTAGGCATCAAGCAAACATGGAGACAGGTAAAACAATAAGAGATTGAAGGATGTACTCATTTCTCCTTCAGAAATATATTTCAGGAACTGAAAATTAGAATCAGAGCCAAATTCTAGTGAGCCATCACAGAAATATAAATAACTATGATATTTATGATAGGAAATAATCTATAACTAAATATTTGTTATGTATATTATAGTAAACACAATATGTCAGGAGAAATGGGTTTCAGTCTATGTACTGTAACTTACTTATGAGTCATTAGGCAATTTTTTTTTCATCCATTAATGTGCACTACAAAATTATTGCATACACACTATAAGCCAGGAAATTTTAGGGAATGGGATGTGGTGATAAACAGTGATAATAAATGTCTTTGCTTAATGTTTAGAAGATAAGTGTGTCTCAGTTTCTTTGCCTTTCAAAAGTAAAGACCACTTCTGATTTCCTCTTTGACATATAAATAGCTTGGAAGTTCTTGTTCCTGTCCTAACAACAAGAATGGAGCTGAACAAACTGAAAAGCAACAACGCTTCTTATATCCATCAGAGAATTGAGTTCACAAGGCAAGCCACAACCCCCTAAACTGGAGACAGAGGTGGATACAGAGAATCACAACCTACCTGGAGCCCAGAAGCAGAAACTTGCTGCTGGAGCCAGAACCAGCAGGGATATTTTAATTAGCAAATTACTGAAAGCTTAATGTAGAATAGCTGGAGAGTTAAAAATGTCCCTGTAATGATTAATATACTATTGTTAGAAGAGAGTAAGTAGATGGGAATTCAACCAGAGATGGTGGCAAAGGATGTCACTTGTTTTTGTTTCCCCACCTCAACAACAAGAATTTAGCATCCATTCACAAGCAAAGATGCTGCTGCGGGAATTGTGGGATCCAGAACCATAGCAAAGGGACCTAAGAGGAATCTAGTCCACGTGTTTATCAGGTAACAAGCAGACAGAACTTTGTACTACTGTGGACTCTGTAGTGGCCTGAGAACAGTTCTAGCTCCTTTCCTCTGTGGACCAGGAGTACATGGAGAACACTGACTAGGGGCATCACCTACAGACAAGAAAGCCTTTGTGGAAGTCCAGGTTTACAAAAAAAGAAGTTCCAGCACTGTATTGGAACAAAGATATGCCAGTCTGGATGCATTGGAATGGGTAAGAGGAACAGCTTGACTTTGCCTGTATTATCTGCCCCTCAAAGCAGCACAGCTTAGGGCTAAGTGACACCTTCTGAGCTATGATTTCTTTCATGGAGAAAGGGAAATCAGATGAGAGATTGCCCAGCTTCCACAGTAGTACTGGATGCTGCCAAAGATTTATTTCTTTCACAGCATCTGGAGTACTAAATCAGAAGCTCCATGACTGCGCAGAGTGGAGAGTGAAAGAGCAACAGATAAGATTATCTGGGGACATTAAAGGGGACATGGCTCCTACTGACTGCATTGTGGACTCTATCAGGAAGCCCACCCAAAAGCCTCTGGTAAAGCCTCACCCACAAACCCCAACAAATGGCCCACAGGCACTCCTAAAACCCTATGTGCATCACTCACACTTCCCCTGCTCTACAGCCTGCTCCATGTGCATATTCCCAGAGGCAGTGGTAAGAGTAAGAGTGAGCTTTGGTCAATGGCTACAGAGCATGCACAGAAAGAAGGTCAGGGTCTGCGGGTCACGAAAAGCCATAAACTTGGGCTGCACTACCACCTTCTGGAAAACAAAAGAAAAGCTATCAGCAGTGGTGTGGTGCCATGTACGATTGAAAGAAGACATACAAGCTTAAGAATTCTGCCACAAGAGGGAGCAAAAATATATGGAGCAGGTGTATCCATACAAGAAAGCCTCAGAATCACTAGGGAAATTGACAAAAGGTATTTCTCCCCTGAAGGCAGTTAGTAAAGATTGGAGGAGGTGACTGTGACTTCAAATGTAAAGACATCTATTCAAAACTCAATAAAATCAGGAAAATTATATATATATATGTGTGTGTGTGTGTGTGTGTGTGTGTGTATGTATGTATATATATGTATTTATGTATATGTATATATAATGTATATATAAATGTATATATTATAATTATATATATAAATTATATATAAATTATAATTTATATATGTATAAAATTATATATATATATATATATATAAAATTATATATCCATATATCCATATATATATATGGATGACTTAGAGTCAGGAGGGTAGAGTAGGTAAATGCTGTGCTCGCCTCCTCCCAAGACCACATCAAAATTACAACTAAATTATAAAACAGCTATCATTGAGAACCACTTGGAAAATAAATGAATAGAAGTCCCGTAACTAAGGATATAAAGAACAAGCCATGACAAGACTGGTAGGAGAGGCATAGATGCAAAATGAGCAGATCCTACACCCACAGTGTGGTGATTAAGAATTGGAGGGATATCTCAGCTAAAGAGGTCAGCGAGAGCAGCAAGGGGTCCCAACCCCATACCTGGGACCCCAGCCCAGGCCACCAGTGCCAGAAAGAGGAGTCCCCATAATATCTGACAGTGAAAATCATCAGGAATTACATCCAAGTGAGAAAGAGGGCTGCTGGGGTCCCAGGTGCTCCTCCTGATAGTCTGTACATGGACTTGCTCCCTCAGATTCACTCCTCTGGGCTCCAGTGTGCAGGTGAGAGCTCAAACAGCACCAGAGACATACGGGGAGGAACTAAGTTGACTACCTTCAAGGTGAGGACTAGAGGGGCAGGAGTCAGGGCAGCTGCCTCCAAGGATGGAAGCACTGTCAGGCACCATTGTGCCACTGTTGAGCCCTCCCCAACCCAGCCAACAGGCACAGGTGGGTGCCAAATCTGATCTCTCCATTAACCTGACTAGCACCATTTGCCCTACACTGGTGATTCTCTGAGATGCCACTCCACCCAACTAAACTCACGAGCACAGCTGGAGCCACTTTCACAGGGACTTTTCCACACAAGTGGCCTGACTCAGCTCATGCTGCAGAATTTCCTAAAACCTCAACAAGGGCCACAAACACCAAATAAGCAGTGGCTACGTTCAACATGCCCCATACCTTTTGTTAAGGGGCCCCAAGTCCAAACAAGCAACAACCAGTCTCAAGTTTCATTGTAACTCCCACCAGGTGGCCCCAAGCCTGTCATAAGGTGCAGCCAGTTTGGGCTTGGAATGCCACTTTACCTAAGTGGCTACAACCTGGCACATGTGGTACCTGGCCTCAGCTCACATTGTAGTTCCCACTAAAGGGTCGCAAGCCTAGCACCAGTGGCAGCTGGTCTTGGTTCACAGTATAACCTCTCCCAGGTGCCGCCAAGACCAACACAAGTGACAACCAACTGTAGATCACATTTAACTGCCATCATGCAGCCACAAGCCAGGCACAAATGGCAGATGACCTTGTGACACTCTCAAGAGGCTCCAGAACTAACACACCTTGTGGCTGGCTTCAAACCACAACAGAGCTCCAACCAACCAGCTCCACAAATAATACACCCAAAGGGTAGACTCAGTTGGTACCAGATCCCTGCTAATGCCACTCTGCTCCATGAGGTCAGCTCCTGCACAATAGCTTGTCCACTGTAGTCACAGCCAGCTCTCATGGCCAATCAGCATGGTTAGTCCCACCCTTTGACATGCCAACAGCAACCAAGGCTTGATTACAACAGAAGGGCACACACAACCCACACAAGGGATACCCCTAGAGCATCTGCCTCAGGTGAACACAGAGACTGTGTTACTAGACCTTACAGGACACTTATTATATAAGGTCACTCTACCAAGAGTGAGAGACATAGGAGATCTACCTAATACGTAGAAAGAAACAAAGGGAATCAGCCAAAATGAGGACACAGAAAAAACATGCCCCAAATGAACCTACAGGACAAAATTCCAGAAAAAGACTAAACAAATTTGAGACAAGCAATCTACCAGATACTAAGTTCAAAGTACTGGTAATAAGGAGTCTCAGCGAACTTAGGGGAAAAATAGATGAATTCAGTGAGAACTTGAATAAGGAGATATAAACCATAAAAAAGAACCAGTCAGAAATAAAGAGTACAATAACTGAAATGAAGAATACACTAGAGAGAATCGACAGCAGATTAGATTAAGCAAAGGACAGAATCAGTGGTCTGGAAGATAAGGTAGCAGAAAACACACAATTAGAACACCAAAAAGGGGGAAAAAAGAATTAAAAAAAAAAATAATGTGCATAGTTTAAAAGACCTTAGGTGTACCAACATTCATATCATAGGGGTACCAGGAGGAGAAGAGAGAGCAAGGGAATAAAACCCTATTTGAAGAAATAATGACTGAAAACCTTCCAAAACTGCCATAGAAAATGCACATACAAGTCCAGGAAGTGCAGTGAGTCCCAAACAAAATGAACCTAAAGAGTTAGACATAAAGAAGACAAATCATAATTAAAATGCCAAAGGTTGAAGACAAGGAGAATTTTAAAAGAAGCAAGAGGAAAGCTGTTAGTTATGTACAAGAGGCACTCTTAAGACTATAAGTTTACTTTTTTCAACAGAAATTTACAGGCCAGAAGGACGTGACATGAAATATAGTCAACATGATGAAAAGTAAAAATCTGCAAACAAGATTATTTACTCAGCAAGGTTACCATTTGAAATAGGAGAGATAAAGATTTTCCCAGACAAGAGAAAGCTAAAGCAGTTCATCATCACTAAACCAGCATTATAAGAAATGTTAAAAAGATTTTTTTAAGTAAAAACGATTTAAAAATATATGAATAAGAAAATATAGGAAAGAAAAATAAATTTTACTGACCAAAGCAATATCTTACTAAAAGCAGTGGATCAAGCAACTATAAAGCTAATACAAAAGATAAAGACAAAAGTAGAAGATCGTGAGTACTTACAACAATAAATTAAGGGATACACACAAATACACCAGAAGTAAAACAATGACCAAAATATAAATATAAAGGGGGTGAATAGAGAGGAAAGCAAGAGAATAAGAAGGAACAGAAACTACCAAAAAATCAGAAAACAATTAATAAAATGGCAATAACTACATAATTATTAATAATTACTTTTGTTGGTGCAAATGCTGAAAGGATAAAGAAAGCAAGACCCATGCATGTGCTGCCCACAAGAGACCCACTTAAGATTGAAAGATACACACAGACTGAAAGTAAATGGGTAGAAAAAGGTATTTCATGCAACTGGAAATGAAAAAATAGCTGGGCTAGCAATACCAGTATCAGACAAAATAGACTTTAAAACAAGGGCTGTAACAAGAGACAAAGAAGGGCATGTCATAATAATTAAGTGATCACTCTAAAAAGCATATAATTACTGTAAACATCTACACACCTACCATAGGAGCACCTAAATATATAAAGAAAATATTGATGAACGTAAGGGAGAGATTGACAGTAATACAGTCGTTCTAAGGAACTTTAACACCCCATTGACATCAATGAATATATGATATATGCAGATAGAAAATTAAAAAGGAAAGAGTGGCGTTAAATGACATTAAATTTCATGGATTTAATTGATATTTATAGGACGTTTAATGCCAAAGTAACAGAATATACATTCTTTTCAAATACACATGGAACGTTTTGCAGGATATACCACATACTAGGCCAAAAAACTAATCTCCATGTATTTAAGAAGATTTAAATCATATCAAGCAACTTCTCTAATAACAATGGTTTGAAACTAGAAATCAATTACAAGAAGAAACTGAAAACCACAAATATATGGAGGTTAAATAACATGCTACTTAACAAAGAATGTGTTAACGATGAGATCAAGGGAGAAATAAAAAGATACTTTGAGACAAATGAAAATGAAAACATGACCCCCCCAAAAAAAATAAAATAAAATAATCTGTGGGACACAGCCAGAGCAGTTCTAAGAAGAAAATTCATAGCAATACATGCCTACCTCAAGAAACAAAAAAGCATTCAAATAAACAATCAAACTTCACTCCTAAAGGAACTAGAAAAAGAAGAAAAAACAAACCCCAAAGTGAGTAGAAGCAAGGAAATAATAAAGATCAGAGTGGAAATAAATGAAATAGAATCTAAAACAACAATAGAAAAGATCAATGAAACCAACAGCTGGTACTTTGATGAGATAAATAAAATTGATAAACCTTTAGCTAGACTTATCAAGAAAAAGAGAGAGAGAAAGAGAGACAGACAGAGAGAGAGAGAGAGAGAGAGAGAGAGAGAGAGAGAGAGAGAGGGCCCAAATGAAATCAGAAATGAAAGAGAAGTGGCAAATGACACCACAGAAATACAAAGGATTGTAAGGGAATACTATAAACAATTATAATTCCAACAAATTGTCTCCTGGGGCAAGGGAAACAAAAGAAAAAATAAACAAATTGGACTGCATCAAGCTAAAGAGTTTTTGCACAACAAAGGAAACCATCAACAAAACAAAAAGACAACGTATGAATAAGTGAAGATTTTCACCAATGATACATCCAAAAAGGCATTATACAACTTAACACCATAAACAAACAATCCAGTTAAAAACTGGTCAGCGGATCTGAATAGACATTTTTTTTCAAGAAAGATATACAAGTGAACAAGAGACTCATGAAAAGATGTTCAACATCATTACTCATCAGGGAAATGCACATTAAAACCACAATGAGATATCAGCTCACACTGTCAGAACGGCTATCATCAATATATTAACAAACAAGTATTGACAAGGATGTGAAGAAAGGGAATCCTCACGAACTGTATGTGGGCATGTAAATTGATGCAGCCAATTTGGATAACAGTATGGACATTCCTCATACAATTAATATTACTCAGCCATAAAAAAGAATGAAACCTTGCTATTTGCAAAAACATGGATGGACCTAGAGGGTGTCATGCTAAGTAAAGTAAGTCAGACAAAGAAGACCATATGATTTCACTTATATGTGGAATCTAAAAAACAAAATTGGCCTGTATCTGCATGCCGGGATAGGAGAGGGCTCAAAAAAGAAAAAAAAAATGGTGTCCGCCAGTTCCTTCATCTAGGAGAAAGAAGCCACTCCAGCCCTCGTCCTGAAGCCAGACAACTCAGTCCCTCCCCTCCACCCCCATATTCCTGTCACCTCTCCAGAATGCTGCCCCAGCGCTGGAGCTCAGAGCCAGTGATTCTCTCAGCAGCATTGAAAAATGCTAGAATCATTGTGCCTCTTGCCATGAGGAATGTGTCAAGAATTAAAAGTTCTGTTTCCTGCTTGAGTGGTAAACTATGCTGCGTGAAGCCCAAATTTCAGCCAAATATGTCAATTAGAGCTTGAAGCCCAAGGGCAGAAAAATGAAGATAACCATGTCCTAAGTCTGATCTCCATATATTACTGAGCTTTATTTAAGAGACTTTTGGCTGACGAAATAAATAAATAAGTAAAACAATAAAAATAAACAAAACACAAAAAAAATCTTGTAGATACAGAGAATAAACTAATAATTGTAAGTGGGAGGCAGTAGGGGGGAATAGGTGAAAAAGGTAAAAGGATTAAAAAGTACAAATTGCTGGTTATAAAAACAGTCATGGTGATGTACAGTACAGCGTAGGGAATATAGTCAATGATATTGTAATAACTTTGTATGGTGTCAGGTGGTTTCCAGACTTATCAGAGTGAACACTTTTTTAGTTAAATAAATGTCTAATCACTATGTGTATACCTGAAAGTAATATAATATTGTATGTCAACTGTAATTAAGAAAAATAATAATGAAAAAATATCTGAACAAAATGAGAAATTTAACAAAGAGATAGAAATAATAAAATAAGTGAAACCAAACAGAAATTCTGGAGCTAAAAAGTCAATAAACAAAAATTTTAAAAAATGCAAATGAAAGAGTCAATAGCAGAATAGATCATACAGAATAAAGAATCTGTGAGTTAGAAAAGAGGAACTTTGAAATTGCCCCGTAAGGGGAGAACAAAGAAAAAATAATGGAAAAGTGTAAAGAAAGCCTATGTTATTTATGGGATACCATCAAAAGAACCAATATGCAAATTACTAGAGTTCCAGAAAGATAAGAGAGGGAGATGGAGTCAGAAAGCTTATTTAAAGTAATAATGGCAGTGAATTTCCTAAACCTGTGGAGAGATTTGAACATCTAAATCCATTAAGTTAATAGATCACCCCATAATTTCAATCTGAAAAGATCATCTCCAAGACACATTATAATAAAACTGTCAAAAAATCAAAGACAAAGAATCTTAAAAGTAGCAAGAGAAAAAAAAATTATGTGACCTACAAAGAAATCCCATTAGTCTATTAGTGAATTTCTTAGCAGAAAATTTACAGGCCATGAGAGAGTGAGATGATATATTCAAAGTACTGAAAGAAAAAAAAGAAAAAACTGTTACCCAATAATACTCTATCTGGCAAAGCTAACCTTCAGAAATGAAGAAATAGATATTCTCAGACAAACAACAGCTCAGGGAAATTATCATAACTAGAATTTCTGTACAGGGAATGCTTATAGGAGTTCTTTCGGCTGAAATGAAAAGATGCTAATTTGTGACATGAAAACATGGAAATATATAATACACTAATAAAGACATAGTCAAATTTAGAATATTTTATTACTGTAACATGGTAAGGTTTAACCACTTAACTATAATATAAGGTTAAAAAACAAGAATATTTAAAATATCTATGGGTACTATATTAATGAATACACAATATAAAAAGAGGTAAATTTTGGCGTTAAAACATAAAAGGGGTTAAAACGTAGAGTTCAAGTATGCATTGTATGTCATTATCAGCATAAAATAGACTGTTATATCTATAAAATGTCTTGCCTAAGTCTCACAGTAACTAGAAAGCAAACACATGTTGTAAATTCACAACAGATAAAATGAAGGAAATCAGAGCATACTACTATAAAAAATAATTCACAAATGAAGGTATCAAGAGGTACAAAGGAACAATGAAGTTACAAAACAGCCAGAAAAAAACTTAAAAGGTAGATCTATTAAGAAGATTAAATCGGTAATCTAAAACCTCCTAACAAAGAAAATCCTAAGACCACATGGTTTCATATTTGTACCAAATATTTAAAAAACAATTAATACTAATTCTTCTCAAACTCTTCAAAAAAACTAAAGAGAAAAGAACACTCCCAAACTCATTTTTCAAAGACTGCATCGCCCTAATGCCAAAGCCAGATAATACACTACGAGAAAACTATAGATGAATATCCCTGATGAACAAGATGCAAAAATTTCAATAAAATTACCATATGACCCAGCAATTCCTCTCCAGGGTATCTTCCCCAAAAATATGAAAACATTTATCCATAAAGATATATATGCTCCAACGTTCGTTACAGCTTTATTTATGGTGGCCAAAACATGGAAACAACCAAAGTGTTCCTTCGATGGATGAATGGATAAAGAAGATGTGGTACATGTACACAATGGAATACTATTCTGCCATAAGATGAAAATAGTACCATGTCCGACAACATAGATGGATCTTGAGATTATTATGCTAAGTGAAGTAAGTCAGACAGAGAAAGTAGAGAACCATATGATTTCACTGATATGTGGTTTATAAAACTGAAAACAACAAAAGAACGAGACAAAAATGAAGAAACAAAAACTCATAGACACAGACAATAGTCTAGTGTTATCAGAGGGTAATGGGGGAAGGGTGTGGTAGATCAAATATATGTAGTAGATCAAATATATGTAAATCAAATATAAGGGGATCAAATGGTGATGGAAAGAGAACTGACTCTGGATGCTGAATACACAATGTGATATATAGATGATGTATTACAGAATTGTACACCTGAAATCTGTGTAACTTTGCTAATAATTGTCACCCCAATAAACTTTAATTTAGAAAAATATGAGCAATCAAATTCAATTGCACATTAAAAGGATGATATACCATGAACAAGCAGGATTTATCCCTGCGATTCAAGGAAGGTATAACATATGCAAATCAAGAAATATGGTATACAATATTAATAGATTGAATAATAAAAATCATGTGATCATCTCAATAGATGTAGGGGAAGAACTGACAAAATACAACATCCTTTCATGATAAAAATTCTCAACAAATTTGGTATAGAAGGGACATACCACAACATAAAAAAGGCCATATATGACAAGCCCACAACTAATGTCATACTCAGTGGTAAAAGGTTGAAAGCTCATCCTTTAAAGTCAGGAACAAGACAAGGATGCTCACTCTCATCACTCCTATTCAACATAATAGTGGAGGCCTAGTCAGAGTATTCAGTCAAGATAAAGAAATAAAAGACATCCAAATCAGAAAGAAAGAAGTACAGTTGTTTTTATTCGCAGATGATAGATATTAAAAATCCTAAAGACTCCACCAAAGTATTGTGAGAACTAATCATGAATTCAGTGAAATTGCAGGATGCAAAATCAACATACAGAAGTTGGTTGCAATTCTGTACACTGACAATGAAATATCTAAAGAAGAAACACGGAAAAAAATCCCATTCATGATAACATCAAAAGCAATAAAATACTTAGGAATAAATTTAACTAGGAAGTCAAAGCTCTGTATACTGAAAACTGCAAGATACTGATGAAAGGAATTTAAAAAGACACAAACAAATGGAAGATATCCCATGATCAAGGCTCAGAAAAATTAATATTGTAAAATGTCCATACTATCTAAAGACATCTATAGATTAAATAAAATCTCTATTAAAATTCCAATGGAATTTTTCACAGAAATAGAAAAAAAATCCTAAATTTGTATGGAACCACAAAAGACTTTGAATAGCCAAAACAATCCTGAGAAAGAAAAACAAAGCTGGAAGCATCACACTTCCTGACTTCAATCTATATTACAAAGCTATAATAATCCAGAAAGGATGGTACTGGCATAAAAATAGACCAAATGGAACAAGATCCAGAACCTAGAAATAACCCCCTGCATATACAATCAATTAATGTTATGTAAGTACACACACACACACACACACACACACACACACACACACACAGGGTGCCAAAAAAAAAGTATGTATACACATTTTAAGAAGGAAAAACTGTAGTAAAATTGTAATGCTCAATATATACCGACAACAAAAGATGAATACAAGTCATGTGTATATATATTTTTTGTCACCCTGGTGTGTGTGTGTGTGTGTATTTGTTTATATATACACATGCACACACACAATGGAATATTAATCAGCCATGAGAAAGAAGGAAATCCTACTATTTGTGACATGGGAAGATCTTGAGGGTATTATGTTAAGTGAAATAAGTCAGAGAAAGACAAATACTGTATGATCTCAGTTATATGTATAATCTGAAAAAGACAAACACATAGAAACAGAGTAGAATGGTAGTTAGCAGGGGTGGGTGCACGTGGAGGTACTGGTCAAAGGTACAAACTTCCAGTTATAGGATGAGTAAGTTCAGGGGATCTAATGTACAGTATGGTGATATCATTAACAATATTATACATATACTTCAAAGTTGCTAAGAGCAGATTTTAAATATTCTCATCACAAAAAAAAGGTAATTCTGTGACATGAAGAAGATGTTAGTTAACACTATGGTGGCAATCATTTTGCAATATGTAAGTGTGTCTAATAAACGCTTTATGACCCCTTACTTGCACTATATCACAGTTACATCGCAACTTTTCCAAGGTCATACACTAAATGTCTAAGCTATGCTTTATGTCCTAGTGTATCTAGTAGCTGTATACCATCAGTGTTTTCTTGTATATAGATATTGCCAAAATAGAAATCATACTGAGAATGGTGACTAGAATTGTCAGGAATTTAAAAGCAAATTCTGAAGAAAAATTGAAGTTGTCAAGTAAGACCATTGGATAAAAATTACATAGTAAACTTCAGCTTAATAGAAAGAACTTTATAATCATGACAGCTTGCCTGAGGTAACGTAGGTCCTCACCAAACCTGGTCACTTCCCTGGTGGGCACACAGGTACATTGCATTTCCTATTCCTTGGAGCTATGTGCACCCAGGTGACTGAGATGTAGCCAGTAGAACACTAGCAGTAGTGTACACAATACCCAGGCCTGACATATAAGATCACCCATGTATGATCCTCCATCTCTTTTTATCCTCTGCAGTTAAGTGGAGAGTACTATAAAGACTTGAGGATGGTGGTGTCATAAAACAGAAAGATTCTATGCCCCTAATGACCGGAAAACTATAGTTAAACTTAAGTGAGTGATACATAAACTTCATGTTTGTTAAGCTACTGAGATTTGAGATTTATCTATCACAGCAAATAATATCACTGACACTAGCTAGTATAGTCTTCAAAAACAAATTATATTCCGGTGTGTCAGTTATTTGCTTGTTTTCTCTCGCATTCATACTCTGCTTTTTTGGCAGAGAAACTTGCTCATGAAAGTTTGTGCGTTGTTTTTTTTTCGTTTTTGTTTGTTTCCAGGCCATTCTGCCTATTGCTTTGATTAATGGAAGCTACTGGCAGGAGAGATTGGCAGGCGAAAGGAAGAAAGAAGCCCAAATGTTTCTCCGCTCCCTCTATCTCCACCTTTGACAAAGCAGCAGAGGCTACTTCGTTCCATGGTTGAGCTTCTGCAAGTAGGATTCACCATGATTACAGCTTCTGCTGTGTGGCCCTGGCTCCTACACTATGGTAGCACAGTCTCCTCCCTTCGTCACTCCAGAACCTGGAATCGAGAGCAGCTTCCTGAATTTGCTCATTTCAGAGTTACCTCGTATCTCCTGATTGCTCTCACAGCTCTTCTAACAATTTCATTATTGTTTTTCTGTATGAATTCCTTCTATTTAGTTGCCTGGTATGCATTTAGTTCCCCTGGCTGGATACTAAAATGCTATACTCCATTTGCTAGTGATGATATAGGTGATACTGAAATACTGGTAAATTTCTGAATTAGATAATATCCCAGGCCACATAATTTTATTCAATGTCTCATTATAAAGCTCAAGAAATACCTTCATTTCAAAGATTGAGTAGACAAGCTAAAATAGTACCTAAAAGAAAACTACAGTCAAAATGGCTTGAACAATAATTCAACTACTTTTATAACTGACAATATCGAGGTAGTGGGGGGAGGGCAGATATAGTAATACTAGGGCCACAGTTCAATTCCTCTGTGTTTCAACTCTCCATCCTCCATACAAAGTCTTCATCTGAAGATTGCATCTGAAGTCTGGCTTTGGTTATAATTGCAACCTGGTGCACAGTGGTACCTACACCTGATTGTGTCCTTGTTTATATTCCTTAAACTCTTTATTCATTATCATCCAGATGTTTCTGAAGAAGTCTTTAGGTTTGCTCTGTTTGTACTAACACTGAACAAATATGTATACTCAGTGGAATGTTATGTTCTGATTGGCTTCGTTTTGTATCATCAGCCCCAGTATCTTTGCTGGTGAATATTTGCTGACATGCATCATTACCAGCCCTAGAACTAGACACAGTGTACGAGTATATCCTGTCCAAATTATATAGCTGTAACACTTCCATGAAGTAATGACTTTCCCCAAGGGAAACCATGTTTTTAAAAAGAAGGACGAGGAAAAATGCATGCCATGTAAGTATTCAACAGGTGTCTACTAGAGTGAGTGTTTAGAATTTCAATTTTTCTTTATAAATTGAACTTCTTTTTCTTCATGTAACTCTGACCTTTACACAGATTTGAAATTAGGTTAATCTTAATGGAATGTATCTGGCCATCATTTGTTATCTCATAGGTTCTAATCAAGTCTTCAGAAAGAGAGTTTTTACAGAAGTAAAAGATAAAATGTAATGGAAAGTCGGATCAATGTTACACCTTAAAATACTTATGTAAAAGTAATTCTAAAACTTACTGTGAATTCAAATATAAATGCATTTCCTTCAAAATGTACATGACCAATTAGGAAACCCATCTGTAGATTGTTTTCCTATAAGAGCCTAAGATACACTGAGAGTGATAAATGTAATGATTAATGACAATAAAATATTATAGCCAAGATCTGTGTGATTTTTCCTAAGTGACTCTTTTTAGAGTTTATGATCTATGATGGGTTAGTTGAAATCAAGCAATTACACTTCACCGAGGTGTTGTTTCATGTACACATATTCATAGGTATCATGAATGCATGTGAGTGCATAACCTGGCATGAATACTATGCTAATATCTCATTTAGCTCTCACTACAGTCTTATTAATTAATACTATTACCTCCATTTATCAATAAGAAATATGAGTTTAAGTAAATAGAAAGAAGGGCTTAGCTCAAGTACAATAAATAATTGTGTGCCATAGTAACAACCTTGAACTTTTCTTGGTATCAGTTGATTCTTCACTATTGTATCCTGATCTTAGCTCAGTAAATAACTTTAAACAAAATGGAAAGCAGCATTTATTTAGAGCAGAGAATATTAGTACGCCCTCTGACAACAGTATCATTAATAATAGAATCCCATCTAGTTTAAAAATTCTTAATGAACAAAGCAGAAAAGACGAAGAAGGAGGAAGAGGAAGAGGAGGAATAGGAGGAGAAGGAACCCACAAGCTACTCATACTCCAACAAAAATTGTTTCTTTTCCAGCTTCACATTGACACTGGCAAAATTTAAGACAAAACGCGAGAGTCACAAAAGGAAGAAGAGTGTGGGGATGGAGCAGAGAGCTGGGAGCAAAGGACAAGGCCATTCTTTCCCTCACTAAGACACTGGCAGTTGTGAAAAGAGGTCAGAATTCTACATGCTTTTGGCAGGGAATATAGCCTTCTTTTCTCTCCCTAGGTACAGCTTCACTTCTACTCTTTGTTTCTTTTCATCTGATACCACAAAAATCAGTAACTGCTGTATCAAGCATCCCTCATTTTCCCAATGCAATCCACATGCAGTTCTATACATTCCCAATTCTTATCCATTTCTTAAATCCTCCCCAACTTCTGAAAACTTCACTGTACCACTGGAATGCATAGGCACTAATCAGTATAATCCCCCATAATCCTAACATTCCCAAATATTCCCTTGCCCTTGCTGTAACAGAAACTTCATCTTCCTCTGAAAATACTACTCCTGCAGCCTACTCAAATACCATGTTTCCCCGAAAATAAGATCTAGCCGGACAATCAGCTCTAATGCATCTTTTGGAACAAAAACCAATATAAGATCCAGTCTTATTTTACTATAAGGCCGGGTCTATAATATAATATAATATAATATAATATAATATAATATAATATAATATAATATAATATACCAAGTCTTATATTAATTTTTGTTCCAAAAGATGTATTAGAGCTGATGGTTCGGTGAGGTCTTATTTTCGGGGAAACATGACAGTCCATCTTTCTGTATAATACCCCCAGAAAACAGAGTGCTCGTCCTTCTGGTTGCTGACACTTTCAATACTTTATTTCTCTTTTTCCTGAAAATGTCTACCATAAATCACTTATTTTTCTTTTTTAGATTACCTTCTACAACCCTTACTTAGATCACCCATTTTGTCTTTGAAACATTTTGTTCCTGAATTTTTGTCACTATCATCACCATTTCTGTCATATTTTTTTGGTGATTTCACTCTCCATCTAAAATACTATAGCATCACCTTTGACTTCTCAAATCCTCAATATCTTTACCGCTACTTAGGTTGACTTTAATTACTTCAACCATTCACTTTCTAGGCCTACCCTAGATCCAGTCATTACCAATTACTCTAACGCTATCATAATCTCAGTTTTAAGCACCCTGCTCTCTGATGCCTCAAATATCCAGCTCATACACTCTAGAGCACTAGTAGCATCAACTATCCATATATTTATCAATTTTTATTTACTCTCTATCACATAACGTCTCCTTCTTTTTCCTTACCCTAGATAAATCCCATCATCCAACCAAATAATTATTCTCATCTTCAACTTTTCTTCCCCACTTTCACTTAATCTCTTTAACCTTTTAAATTCAACATTTTGTCTATTCTACTTCTATATCTGTATAACTGAATGAGACTGGAAACACACACAAATACAGATTAAGACTTGAATATGATGAATTTATGACAAATGTCAGGTACTCTCTTTGTGCTGCCCAGAAATGATACAATCTTTCCCTAGGCCAGCCATTCACTCTCCTGGATTACTACTTCAAGCTTTTCAATTTCTCCTGTAAGTCCTAATAGCTTCTGTATCATTTTCATTCTAACATCGCTTACCATCTCATTGAGAATAAAGCAAACACGAAAAATGTTGACTCGCTATCTATTTAACTACCTTCCTTGTTTCCTCGCATTATCATGGGCACACTGTGTGCATATGAATATCAATCTTCCCTCTCTCTTCTAGATGCCATTACCATTTGCCTAGCCAAGGACTTGGACTGCAGCAGTTTAACTTTCTCCCTCTCCTTTTCCAACAAACCTTATCTAAATCATTACTATTAGCATATATTATTATGCTGATGTGTGTATGTGATGCACAGGCATATCATTTATACCTTATTTGTCCCATTAAAAATTTAACTCTCTAATGACTGCCATTCCCCCCTCTATCTGTCACACATTTTTATTTCCCCCTTTGGAGGAATATTCTTTGATAAAGTTGTTCATACTAGTTGCCTAAAATTCTCTCTATAGACACTCTCTTGAATCCATTCAAAAAAGTTTTGCACCTACATTTCTACCCAAATTCCTTAATTAAGTCCAATGGTTATTTTCTAGTTCTCATCTTACTTGGCTTACCAGTAGACACTTGGCATGGTTATGTATCTCTCTTGCTTTAAACACATACCACTCTTGAATTTCAAGACAATACACAGTCTGGTATTAATTCTACCTCTCTGGTTAATTCATCGTTGTGATAAGCAGAATAATGAACCTACCTAAGATGTCTATGTCCTAATTCCCTAATTCCCAGAACCTGTCAATATGTTTGCCTTTCTTGGAAAAGGGGGCTTTATAGATATGATTAAGTTAAAAATCTTGGGGTGGGCATATTATCCTGGATTATCCAGGTGGGGCCAGTGTGATTACAAGGATCCTTATCAGTGAGGCAGACATAGGGTTCAGATGACAGAAGGAGATGTGATGGAAGAAACACAGGTCAGAGTGATGGAATGGCTAGCATTCAGAAATGGAGGAAAGAGCCATGAGCCAAGGAATGCAAGTGGCCTCTAGAAGTTGGAAAAGACAAGGAACTAGATTCTTACCTAAATGCTCCAGAAGGAACACATTTCTGATCACTTTGATTTTAGCCCAATGAAGCCTGCTTTTTTGGCTTCTGACTTTGATAACTCTAAAAAAATTAATTTGTTATTTTAACCACTAAATTTGTAGTATCTTGTTATAACAGCAACAGAAAACTAATATAGCATATTCTTCTGTCTTTGTCTTTTTTTTTTTTTAATTTTGGAACATTCCAGAAACTAGTTCTTAATTTTTCTTTCCTTTTCTTTTTTTCTCTCCTCTCTGCTCCCCCTTCACTTTCCATCTCTTCCCTTACTTTCTTCCCCCTCCCCTTATGCTCTCTCCTTTATCTTAACTCTCTTGGTGATTTACTTCAGGTTCATGGCTTTAAAAAAGTATGTAAATGTTAATGATTCCTAATTTGTTTTTATTTCCAGGCATAGGGCCTCTCCTGTTCTTCAGACTCCATTAAATAACATCTCCACTTAGGGCTAATGAACATCTTGGAAATAACAAATTAAAAAAAAAAAAAAAAATGTTTAGAAACAACCACCCCATCCAAACAAATGCCTTTCTTGTGTCCATTAATGACAATTCCATTTTTTCATTTCCTCAATCCAAACACTTAGTAGTCATTCCAGTATCTTTTCTTTTTGACTCAAATCCCACATCTAACTTATTAGGAGGTCCTGTTTTTTCTACCTTTAAAATATATCTAAAATCACACCACTTTCACTACCTACGCTGCTACTCTCTTCACCCAGTTTACCACCATCTCTCACCTAGATTTCTGCAAAAATCTTCTACATTGATCTTATGAATGCTCTTCCTTATTTACAGTCTAATTCCCACAAGGATACTGAAGTAATCCTGTGAAAACAAGCTTCCAGTGGCTTTCCCTTGCTCAAAGCAAAAGTCAGTGTCCTCACAATGATGTATCTGACCTTCCAATCTCTTCTCAGCTGTCATCTTCTACTCATCCATTTGCTTTGTCAGTTGCGGGGAAATCGTCACTCTTGCTGTTCCATGCTCACTGGAGGACCGATAGTGTGTAAGAATACTCTGCCTAGATTGTTCTTCTGTCAAATATCTATATGACTCACTTCCTTATCCTCCATTAGGTTTTTATGGAAGTGTCTATTTTCCTGGTGACGCCTTTCCTTACTACCCTATTTTCATTCATAATGTTCCCAACCTGTCATTCCCTACCTACCTATTTTACTTTATTTTCCCCAATAGTCCTATCACCACCTTTCATACTACATACTTTATTTGTATATTTGTTCTTTGTCTATTGCTATCAACTAGGATGTAAACTCCATTAGGTTGGAGGTTTATTTCAATTACTGCTACATCCTCAGTTTCAAAAACAGTGACTGGAACATAGTAGGGGCTTGATAAATATTACTCATATTTAAATAAATATACTTTCTCCATATAGCCTCAAAACAGGTATAATAAAACCAGGGATTAGGTCCCCTTATAGATCGATTTCCTGTCTTATAGTAGTGAGCAAATTTATTCATTTATTTTTTTATTCAAGAAACATTTATTCATTGTTTTCTATGAACAAGTCATAGTAAGCTGGCAGGCATCATGAGAGATACAGCAAAGAACAAGACAGTTTGGATTTTGAATAATACCTTTCATGTAGGGAAATTTTTAAAAATCACAAAATAAAGATAATTCAGAGGAGACTATGGTAAAAACCATGATAAAAGCAAAAGTGAGGAAGCTTTATATGTAGAGAATATTTATTGATAAAATATCTTAATCACGGTAATTATAGAAAAAGTGATGTTGGATCTTTCTCTCTACGACTCTGTTCAATCAATCTCTAATTCAGGGGTTACATTTATTCTCCACTTCCTCCAAGGATACTGTCTTGAATAATATATTAATTACTATTAGCTGCAGAAAAATTAAGTTGCTCATGACCTTAAGCTATACAAAGTATGCCAATTCATTTATATTTAGCCATGATGCATGTCAGTCTTATTCCCTGTAGAAAGGCAAGATATGTCAAACATTATACAACATAATGATATTGCTACATAAGACTAAAAGCATTTTTTTCCCCAAATGGATTAAATTATTTCCATACAATATTTCCTGATGTTCTAAAATGGATAGGGGCTGCTGGGAGCATATATTTATGTTTTTGGTATGTTTTTGTTTTAAAACTCGATAGGACCAAAAACAATACTGCTAACTTAGGCCATCCCTCTTATAAATATCCACTGTCATGTCACAGGTTAGATGGAGAAACAGACAGGAGATGGACTAGGATGAATCTATCACTTTTACTCAAAGGAGCATATATTCTGTGGACTGCAAGTAGCAGCATTTTTTGTAGATATTGAATATCTACATAATTTGTAGTATTATTGTGTTATGTAGTATTATTGAAACTTTGAATATGTAGTATTATTGAAACTTTGAGTATTATTGAAATTATTATGAATATCTACATAATATGTAGTATTATTGAAACTTTCAGCATTATTGGGAGCATAATTTAATGTGGTTTATGTAGATTGCCTTTATTGTTTTTATGCCCCAAACTTCTAAATATCACATAAAATATATGGATACTAGGAATGCATGCATTCGTTAATAGTGAGAGTCTATAATTGCTAGTAAAAGCAAATCAGTTAGATTAAATGGTTACATTATAGTCATATAGAAAATTAATTCCAACAGTGATAATCATTATTACCTGAAATCCATCATTAGGAGAGAGACATGTTGTAATATTAAAAAAAAACAACAACCACAAACTCTGCACGTGTTCAAACTCATGGTATTCCCAATTTTCACCTCCATTAGCCTAGTCCACTCCTAATGTGCTTCATCTCCCAGGGAAAAACTAATTGTCATTTTTCTCACTATTAGATAAGTGCACAAAGTACAAAAAAAAATCTTGTATTAGGCTATATAGTAGAAACTGCATTTAGTTAGGGATCTGACTCAGGTATCTGTTCCATTTCTGTCATTTACTAGCTGTATGATTGCAGGAAAATTATTCTAGTTAATAGAGATTTTATTTCCTTATCTGTAAAATGGGATTAAATATATCTTTCCTGTCCACCTTAAAAGATTATAACAATCTGATGAAATAGCACATTTGAAAATTTTTTTTACAACCATAAAACTGTTGAGATATAAAGCAATTTTTATTGCATCATTCTAAGTTTAATTATTAATTGCCATTATTTTTCAGATTAATGCAATGTAGTTTAAATCATGCTGCCAAAACCAATTTAGCAAGTAAGTTGATTCATAATCGCATCTGAGTACCAGGAATATACCATGCTCTTATATCCTAATAGTTACCATGGTTACTTCTCTCTCATCTTGACCCTTTATTAAGAATACCACTTTAATTTTGACTTTTAATACATTAACTTCTGTTATTCTCCAGTCCTCTTCCTGGTGATTTCATCTATGTCTGTATCTTCCACTATCAACTCCTGAGGGCTGACTAGGTTATCTTCACAGGGCAACATTCTGATTACCAATGTTTAACTTGGGCAAACCTAAATTCATTATTTCACTCAAACTTTACACTTCTTTTTACTTTTTTAGGCTCCACATCATGTCATGGAGTCTTTTATTGGTGAGTCTTTTTTGCTCACCTCTTCTTCCCAATCTATCTCTTATACTTTATTGTTCAGATTTTACTCTCACTGTGGAAAACATTGGCAAGCACTCTAGGATTACCTTTACTAGCAAAATATGTTATCCGATTCCACATATAGGGCTCTACTTGCCTATCTACTGGACTCTTCTTAAATTGCAGAGACATTTATATTTTCTGATTCTAGCACAAGGCTTGGTACAAAGTAGCACTCAGTAAGTACCTGATGAATTAATGCACAATTATTTCCTTCTAGATTCTTGCTTTAACTCTTGCATTCATCCTTCTTTATTTTGTTTTGTTTTGATTAAGTTTTTTTCAGTCCAACGTTAGTTTAAATCTAGCACAGCTGTATGTGAATTGGATAAAGTGTGTTTTGATGGTATTTGGGGAGGGCAGAAGGCATATATGTCAAAGGACTTAGTCAAATTTACAGCTAACTGTGAATCAAATTCATATTTTCTGAAACACATACCAAAATTCCATTCACATGTCCACATGTTAAATACTTTTAAGTGACTTTTGTTAGGATATTATTTACACAAAATAATGTGCATACAACTTAGGCGAAGAGTTAGATAAGTTTTGACAACTTTATACAGCCATGTCACCAAACCTATAATGAAAATATGGAACATTTTTTCAACTCATCTTTGCCTTCTGCCACTTTGCAGTCAGTCCTACGTCATTCTTGGCACCAGACGACCAGTGATCTGTGAACCCTCACCTCCATCCTAGACCCAAGTGGAAAAATCTCAGAAAGCATAAGCTCCTGAAATGTCCCTCTAGCACTTTCTCTTGAAAGCTTAGCACTGTGCTCATTTTAAAAGTGAAACATTTAATAGTATCCTACTGTTTAGTACAGAGCATAAACTGAAAGGTGTATTCAAAGTTGAGAAATAATGAATTGATAAATGGCATACGAGGTCAGACAATTTAGTTCGCAAACTCATCCTAGGAAAAGTGCTACACACCTCAATGCTGAATCACTACAGTCACCTTCGAAGTCCTCCCCTTGGGAAGCTATGCACTGACGCCAATGCCTCGTCCACCCTTCAAAGCAATTTTGGAACTCTTTTTATGAAATGGCCATCAGAGCTGTCGTCGTTATTACCCTTGATGTCCTGAATATCTGAACATCATCAAAATGTCTCCCTTTCAATATCTCCTTTATCTTCAGGTAAAGAAAGAAGTCCTGGGGGCCAGATTAGGTGAGTAGGGAGGGTGTTCCAATACAGTGATTTGTTTACTGGCTAAAAACTCCCTCACAGACTGTGCTGTGCCCTGAGCTGGTGCATTGTCATGATGCAAGAGCCATGAACTGTTGGCAAAAAGTTCAGGTCTTCTAACTTTTTCACACAGCCTTATCAGCACTTCCAAGTAGTAAACTTGGTTAACTGTTTGTCCAGTTGGTACAAATTCATAATGAATAATCCCTCTGATATCAAAAAAGGTTAGCAACACCGTTGCAACAAGTTTACGAACTTAATTATCTGACCTCATATATGATGTTTCCATTTAAATTTATAAGGCACTTCCAAACTCTTTTGATAGTGATTGTACCATTTTATTCTCTTATCAGCAATATATGAGAAATGCCATTGCAATACATCCCCTCCAACAGTTGATATAGGCGGTCTGTATAATACAAATCATTCTCATAGGTGTATCATAGTACCTTGCATGATTTTTTCAACACTTTTTTAGTGCAGTTTTAGATTCACAGCAAAATTAAGAAGGTACAGAGATATCCCATATATACCTTCCCCTACCGGTGCTTAGCCTCCACCATTAACCACGTACCCCAGGAGAGGGGTACATTCGTTACAATTTAACCCACATTGACACATCATAATCACCCAGAGTCTACAGCTCACGTTCAAGTTCACTCTTCATCTTGTTTATTCTATGGCTTTGGATAAACGTATAATGAAATGTATCTACCATTATCATATTATAGTTAGTATTTCCACTGTGCTAAAAATCCTCTTGCTCTACCTATTCATCCCTAGTCAACTTCAACCCTGGTTACCATTGATCTTTCTACTGCCTTCATAGTTTTGCCTTTTCCAGAATGTCATATAGTTAGAATCATACAATCATACAATACGGAAGCCCTTCCAGATGGCTGTTTTCACTTAGTAATCTGCAATTAATGTTTCTCCATGTTTTATCAAGACTAGATAGCTGGGGTTTTTGTTGTTGTTCTTGTTTTTTCCACTGAAAAATACTCCATTTTCTGGATGTAACAATTTATTTATCCATTCACCTACTGAAGAACATCTTGGTTGCTCCCAAGATTTGCCAATTTTGAATAAAGCTGCTATAAACATTTGTGTGCTGGTTTTTGTGTGCATATAAATTTTCAAGTCCATTGGATTAATACCAAGGAGCATAATTGCTGGATTGCATAGTAAGAGTATATTCAGCTTTGTAAGAAACTGGCAGACTGTCTTCCAAAATGGCTGTACCATTTTGCACTGCCACCCGCAATTAATGAAAGTTTCTGGTGGTGCATATCCTCTCCATGTTCTGGATTTGGTCATTTTAATAGGTATGTAGTGGTATCTCATTGCTGTTTCATCTCATTGGGTTTTTAATTTGCATTTCCCTGATGGCTAATAATGTTAAGCATCTTTTCATGTTTTGATTGGCCATTTGTGCATCCTCGTCTGTGAAACATCTGTTCAAATATTTTGCCCAATTTTTAATTGGTGATTTTTTCTTATTGAGTTTTGAGTGTTATTTAGATGGTCTGGACACAGGTCTTTTGTTGGCTATATAGCAAGTATTTCCTCGGCTTATGTTTTCTTTCTTACTTTCTTTCTTTTTTTTTTTTTTTACATTATGTTTCAAAGAAATTTTTTTTTCATTGAAAAAGTCCAATTTATTAATGTTTCCTTTTATGGTTAGTGTGTTTTTGTGCCTTAAGAAATAATTGTATACCCAATTACATAACAATTTTCAGATATTTTATCCATAGAAGTTATATAGTTTTAGCTTTTATGTTTAGGGCTTTAATACTGTTTCAGTATTATACTAAAATACTACTGTTTCAGGTTAATTTTTGTATATGACACAAGGTTAGGGCTGATATCTTTTTTTTTCCATATCTGGATATACAATTATTCTAGTTTGTTTTTATTGAAAATGTTATTCTTCCCTATTGAATTACCTCAGAACTTTTGTTAAAATTCATTGTGTATATAGGAGTCTGTTTCTGAGCTCTTTGTTGTAGTCTATTGATTTATGTGTATTCTCATGCTAATACCACACTGTTTTGATTACTTTAGCTTTATAAGAAGCATAGAAATTGCAAATTGTTTCCTCTCTTTCAAAATTATTTTAGGTTTTCAATATCATTTGCATTTTCATATGAATTTTTAAATGTTTGTAATTTTCTAAGAAAAAAAGAAGAAAATACCTACTGACATTGAATCTATGGCTTAGTTTGAGGAGAACTGCTTCTTAACTGTGCATGTATTATATAAAATGAGGTCAGTTGGCAGTGCGAGGGCAAAGCAGTGGTTGTGACATTTTCATGCTATGGAGATAATGCTAATTGTAATTTATAAGAATTGTGGATTTGCTACTGCTATTGGTTTTGAAATAAACACACACACACAAAACACGAAAAATGAACCAGTTAACCCAGCAAGCTGCCAATTTAAGACATGCTGAGAATGTTAGAGAATTCCTAGGGCAGCTTTTAAGAAAACTCTAATTTTCTGACTACACAGAAAATCAGACCAATTATCTGACAGAGCTGAAGGGAGATGTAATATTTATACTCAATAGATCTCTGATATCAAAATCCAGTCCCTCATGGAGAAAATGAGAGGTAATGGGATCTGGAATATAGATATTTTGATGGATACGCATGAGACTCTTTTAACTATACATACTTCTAAACATGGCAGACTTAGAGAAGGAGCCCCTGACATTCTAGAAGAGTCTACACTTTCTAGAGACTACAATGGATACCGACACAAGTGTCTTAGATAAATTATGCTTGTTACATAGAAAGTATTTGCCCCCTATCATCATTGTTCAGGCCAATTCTAGCTTCAAAGCCCAGAACAGCCCAAGCAAAGAAGAGCAGGATTTCTCTGGGAGGAAACAGTGTACACAGCCCCTAACTGTAGAACCTGATTAATATGTTTTGGCAGGAATTGAAGAAGAATATGTCAAAATGGTTCTTGATGCGTTAGACTAGACTGAGGGAGTGGTTGCAGAATATAGGGCTGGGCAGGGAGGACTTTAATGATGTGACGTATAGTTACAATAACACTTCATCCCATCCGAAGAGTCAACTGGGGTGACTATGAAAAACGTGAACACACAAAATCACTTACAGAAAAAAGGGAAAACTTATGAAATAGTACTGCAGGAACTGTTAGAAAACTCAGAAAAGTGGGATTATTAAGATGAATATACTATGCAAGCACTGAGAAAGCACTACCTGAACATGTTTTTCAGTGGGACCATTTACTAGGCCAATAAAGAATTAACTGATAAAGAAGACAATGGAATCTTTGAAAAGTTCACTGGTAGCTATCCTCTGAAGGACAGGTTGCCAATAGAAGATGCTTCTGTAAAAATCTGTCTCCTTAATTTCATTGGGATCTCACAATGTCAGAAACTAGGTGACAACACAATCTGTACAGGCAAGGTAGATGTGATTAACATAAAAGGCAGTAAGTCTGGAGTAACAGTAAAGATGCTTTGACTCACAGGCATCAGTTGGAATAGTGAACTATGTTTCTCAGGTTGAGATAACTGGACAAACAACTAAGATGTTGCTCATCTTGCAAAACACAGTAAGTTCAGTTAACATCCAAGCATCTTCTAAATTTCTCAAAAAATTAAAAACAGAGCTGCCATATGATTTAACAGTTCCACTTCTGAGTACTGATGTGAAGAAAATGAAAACACTAATTTGAAAAGACTATCTGCACCCCTATGATGTTGTTCACTGCAGTATTATTTACAATAGCCAAAATATGGAAACTACTTAGCTGTCCACCAACAGATGAATGAATAAAGATGTGACATAATATATATATATATAGATATAGATATAGATATAGATATAGATATATCATGTTTCTCCAAAAATAACCTAGTTAGACGATCAGCTCTAATGCATCTTTTGGAGCAAAAATTAATATGAGACTCGGTCTTATTTTACTATAATATAAGGCCAGGTCTTATATAATATAATGTAATATAAGACAGGTCTTATATTAATTTTTGCTCCAAAAGATGCATTAGAGCTGATTGTCCAGCTGTCTTATTTTCGGGGAAACAGGAGATATATATATATATATTTATACACACACACACATACACACACACGTATGTGTATATATACATATATATATGTACATATATATGTATATATACATATATATGATATATATTATCTCTATATAATATAGATTATATATATACACATATATACATATATGTATATATGTGTATATATGTGTGTATATATATAATCTATATTATATAGAGATAATACATATATATATACACACACACACACACACACACATATATATATAGGAATATTATGCAGTCATAAGAATGGAGGCCATCTTGCCTTTTGTGACTACATGGCTAGACCTTGAACACATTATTCTAAGTAAGATAATCAGACAGAGAAACAAATAGTATATGAAACCACTTATATGTGGAATCTAAATAACCCAACCATGAAAAAAAAAAATTAAAACAATCAGTAAAAACGGCGGTTGGCAGAGGATGGGGGTGAGGAGACAGGACAGATGTATTTTAAGGGGACAAACTCTCAAGGGATAGTAAATAAGTCCTAAGGATTTAATGCGTAGTATAGTAAATATAGACAAGAATATTGTGTTATAATAAAAAATCTTGGTAAAAGACTAGAATTTAATTATTCTATCCACTAAGAAAGGATAATTATGTAATGTGATAAAGATGCTAATTATTGCTACAATGGCAATCATATTACAATATATAAATATATCAAATTAACACGTACAACTTAAATTTATGAAATGACATATGTCAGATGTACGAGGTCTAACAATTAAATTCGCAAACTTGTTGCAACGCTGTTGCTAACCTTTTTTGATATCAGAGGGATTATTCATTATGAACTTGTACCAACTGGACAAAATTAATCAAGTTTACTGTTTGGAAGTGCTGAAAAGTCTGCATGAAAAAGTTACACAACCTGAACTTTTCACCAACAATTAATTCATGGCTCTTGCACCATGACAATGCACCAGCTCACATGGCAGTATCTATGAGGGAGTTTTTAGCCAGTAAACAAATAACTGTATTGGAACACGCTCCCTACTCACCTGATCTAGCCCACAATGGTTTCTTTCTTTACCCAAAGATAAAGGAAATATTGAAAGGAAGACATTTTGATAACATTCAGGACATCTAGGGTAATACAATGACAGCTCTGAAGGCCATTCCAGAAAAAGAGTTTCAAAATTGCTTTAAAGGGTGGACTAGGCACTGGCATCAGTGCATAGCTTCCCAAGAGGAGTACTGCAAATGTGACCATAGTGATACTCAGCAATGAGGTACATGACACTTTTTCTAGGATGAGTTCACGAACGTAATTGTCAGACTTCATACTGTGTTTCCCCGAAAATAAGACCTAGCCGGACCATCAGCTCTAATGCGTCTTTTGGAGCAAAAATTAGTATAAGACCTGGTGTTATTTTGCTATAATATAAGACTGGGTCTCATATTAATTTTTGCTCCAAAAGACGCATTAGAGCTGATGGTCCGGCTAGTTCTTATTTTTGGGGAAACAAGGTATTTCAATAAATAATAAAAAATACATGAATGGACTAATGAAATTGCACAGGAAGTATACAAATAGTTTTGTCTAGCATCAATACCCTCAGAAAGTGTCCGCTATAGAGGTAGTTCTCTAAAACCAGATGTGCAGGATCACTGGTTCTGTGGATGTCAGTCAGACTCTCTTCTTGGCCCTATAAGTGCTGGCTCAGTGGGGCAATGAACATAGTTGCCAATGTGGCAGGGATGGAGACTATACATTAGTTCAACAGTATGGGTTCCATTTTATCAAGACTGATCTGGCTATAGCCACTGCCAGCAACCAAAACAAATATTGAGTACTAGACATGACATAATTCATTAAGAAGACCTGTGATCTACCTGAAGACATGATTAATCAGATCTCTTCCAACCTGGAGAATGTAGCAATTCACCCTTACTAGGTGATACCTACTACAAAATGAGTTTGCCTTTTACCAACAGTTCTAACACATAAATTTATATTGTAATTCATGTGTTGATATCTTATCCTATGCAATATTCCTTCAGCTTATAGGACCATTTTATGACAAAGGAAGATCAGTGCAATTGGCACAAGAGTCTTATCATATTCCCCATATTCAAGAAACATCAGGACTAATGATATTGTGTAGTGATCTATTAAGACTCAGTCAGAATGTCAACTTTGAGCAACATGGCAGGGTTAGGCTATTATCCTTCAAAGTATGGTAAATATGCCAAACTACCAGCTAATAAACTACCAGAAGACCAGCTAACATATGGTCCAATGTCTCTAAGAGCAAGCATTTATAGGTTATAAATTAAGACGTAAATTTTGGATTGGTCTTCTCTAGTAGTTGCTGTTGGTATATGTAATAAAGAGTCTGACTCTAGTTTTTTAAATATTTGATTCTTGAAAGCTGCTTTGCTGAGAAATGCCTCGAAGGCTATCTCCTATTTCTGAATTATCCCACAGCCACTGACTGAATGGAATGATATACAGAAGTCCATCCTTATTTCCTCTCAGTCAGACCACTCTGTGGTACCATTCATACTTCAGAATTTTTTATGGGGTCAGTTTGAGGCTAGACATAAGCTGATTCCATATCTTTGCCAAGCTTCTTTCTCTGCTCTATTCTGCTTCCCTCACTCTTTTACAGGTTTCACCTTAAGAACACACATTCAATGAATTCATTGTACAGTAGTCTCATCTCAGGCTCTGCTTCTTAGGGACCTGAGCTAAAATAGTTCTTTTCACAAATGGTCCTAGGAAATAGACTCTAAGAATAGGATTATAGAGTTCCTTTACTTTCTGGCCATATAACAATGAAGACTCCATAACTTATGAAATATTGACAGTACCTGGAATACTCAAGAAGTAGAATTGCTAAAATTTCCTCATTTTGTGGATTAGAAGGGGATGTCAGTGAAGGGGATGTATTAATACCATTTGGTGCACTAGCTCAGGCATTTGAGAAGTTGAAGAGAAGGATAATTATAAAGACCGTGGCTATTGCTGAGCATAACGCATGCTTTGAATGGAGAACATGATTGCCTCAAGTGAACTAATGCCCTATATAATATAAAGTATAAGCACCAAATGTCTTCTTTAGGAACATTTGAAGAGATTCTCATCTCCTGGAGCCAGATGACAGACTGAGTTGAAGACTGGGTGTACAATTGCACCCAAAAAGAACTGAATGGCTGAATGTAACAGGAGACTGAATTTTCAGCCAACATTAAGCCTCCTATGCTAAAGTCAGGGCCTGCTATTGTAACTGAGTTATCCGGGTAGACTCAGGAACCCTGAAGTCTCCAATTACACTGAACTCCCTGGGGTTTCAGCAGTTGTCCACTTATACTGTCAGATGATAGAAGCCCCTGTTTTAACTGAATACGGGGAAGGTGTCTCATAACACAATGCTTTTCTCCCTCAGGATCTGCAGCTCTCTCTCCTACTGGCCACCAGACAAATAAATAGAATCAAATCTAAGCATGACCAACTGGGAAGCATTGGGACTTTTAAGGGAGAAGAATGATTATATTCCAAATGTGCTGCCGGGTGCGGCTAACATGTACTGGTAAGAACTGGGAAAGTTTCCCAGGGAGTAAACCCTGAGGGTGTTGGATAAAGAAGGGCAAAATATAAACTGGATGAGGGAGATTTTGTCAACACGGGGGAACTCCCCCTTGACACAAGATTTAATATCTTATCAAAGTCCCCAGGATAAGCCCTAATCCCTTCTGGGATGATTAAGGGAAGTTTGGAAAAGGTGAAGAACCTTATTAAATTGGCATGGGTGCCAAAATTTCCATGGTAACCCACGAAAGATGGGAATAAGGCCTCAGAGAGATGAGCAGGCTAAAATGGACTTAACATATAAAACCAAGATACCAGAGGCTACAGGCATTCTTCAAGGAGGCTGTCGGCATTTTTTGTTTACCAAGTGGAAAGAAATGTTCCAATAAAGGCTGGCCACCAGCACCTTTGAGAAAACCAGTAGCAGCTGTACTCTGTAGCCAGGCAATTGAATATCTCTCCCTCTTTTGGAATTGCCAGAGCATTTGATCATGTTGTTTATGGGAACTTAATTAAATCAAACATCATATTATTATTTGTGTTCTTGTCTTCTTTATGCTCCCATTAACTCCTGTTTGATTCTGAACACTTAGCACTATACCTGTTACATAATAACTATTCAACACATCCTGGTTAAACTTTTAAACATGAAGTCAAATTATTTCACCTGAAATATCAAGCGTAATATTGTGAAAAAAGTAGGTACTCAATAAATAATTGTTAGAATAAACTGAGGTTACACTACCAAACTGCTCTTCCTACGTTACATTAGTTCTCTACACAAATGTGTAAAACAATTTTCTATTAAGTTAGAGCATAAAATTAAACTCTTTTGTATTACAGTTAGAGCTTTTCAACATCTGTTCCTAACTATTGTATCTGCTCCCAAACATTATAACGAGGCTCGTTGTTTCTACCTAGTCTAAATTAACCTGTGCTTTTCTGAAGAAACTATTTTTACTCTACCCCAAAATATTCTCTCACTTTCCCCCATCTTAAATTTTGTGCATAATCCATATCTAAACAGTCTGGAAAAAAATACTCAGGTGGTAAATTATTAACAAATTATTTTATGCCTCACAAGTAAATTGTACAGATCGTGTGTGTGTGTGTGTGTGTGTGTTGTCTTGCAAAGAGTAGGCTACAAGGGCAGGGGTCAATAATTATTACAGCATTTTACATGATCATTTTTCTCCTTCCTTTTATTCCTACTTGTTCTCTGGAGCCTGAGTTGCTGAGATGCTCCCCTGTCTCTCTTCAATCATTGGGTAAAATATCCAAAAGCTACTATAAGAAAGATCTGAAATATCTGTACTATTGTTACACTATACGTTGGCAATTTTTGTCTGAGTAAAATTCTGCAATTCTAGTGCTCAACATGGAAACAGTCAATTATAAAATTCATAATTCATCAAACAGAATTAAAAATTATTCAATCGAAGTGTTGTTCTTAGAACAGTAATCAGACAAGAATTTCTCTTAGATGTCCTTATAATGAAGATAACATGTGATGGAAGAAAGTTGTCCTGAATGTTATTCTTAAAAAATAAACAATGAGTTTGCTAGAGGTACTAATTTCAATAAAGCTTAATATATTAAACTAATAATATCTGTGGACAAAAAGTGGGCTCTGTAACATATTTGAAAATCCAGTGGCCAAAAGTAACCTCACAGGGTGACCTAATCATAAGTCCCTAAATAGACAGGTCATGGTATAGTCTCACTCCAGACATATAACTTCTTTAGTAAAAGATTTATCTTTGCTTTAAACAAGCCGTCCATTGTTCTTGTGTATCCAGGTTAACACACCTTTGAAATGCCAGACTGATCCTTATTTTCAGACCCCTCGGAGGCATAACCACCCTCAAGGGAGCACATAATACTGTGAACTATAATCTTATGTTCCCTCCTGAATTCCAAATGTATAAAAGAAACTTAAAACTGTTCATTTTTTGGAACATTTTCTTAGTATTTTGAGATTTTTCTTCCTAGTGTATCTTCTGCTTAGCTCAAATAAATTCAAATTCATAAAAATCCTCTCCAGGTTTGGACATTTCTTACATTGAGTTTACTTGACACCATCAGAGGATTCCAAAGAAGCCTACCCAGGACCACCTTGCAGATCCAGACCTGGTGTTGGTATCAGCAGCACCCATTGTGCCCCATCAGCACCCGCTTTACATTGGGCGAACTTGGGTGAGTTTTCTCTTGGCATCCCAGATCTTTCAGCTTTATGTAGCAAGTCCAGACTTTATTTCAACTGTCTTTGAAATATCTTTGAGGTGGATAAGGGTTGAGATAACCCAGGGAAAGAAGAAAAATGGATGCTGCTTTTAATTTTGTCTTTTTATTGGAGTGCTTACTGAGAGCGTGAACTAAATCTTTGCTAGGTAAATGAGAGACTGAACTCTCTTTAACTCTGAAAGAAAACGGATACTTGTTTCCCCAACCCAAATCTGGGCTCTCCTTAGGTGACTAAGAATCTTTGTGGGGTTGCCTGAGGGAAAGTTTCCGCTAGGGCATGAAGTGGTCCTATAGGCATATCTACACACCGCATTTGATTCATCCTGATATGCGCACATAAAGGCTGGTTTTCCCCCAGAAGTTTGTTCAGACCCTACAGATTTCAATAGAAAAACTAAAATTAATATGGGAAATCGTGCCTCCAAGGACAACAAGCCCCAAAACAGTCAACCTCCCATTAATACTGCAGGGTTAATAATGAGGGTTCTTTGATACTTTTAAATTAATCTTTTGCACACACAATTAGAAAAGGCTGGCTATAAAATTAGGCACAATGAGTGAAATGCATGTTTAATTGGTCTCTTGAATCTTCAAAAGGAAGATTTAGATAAATGGATCAACCTATCATGTTGTTTAGGTGGCAACCCAATTCTTTGAAGTAGTAAAAACAGCTGTCCTTATTTTAAAAAGGGAAAAGATCATTTGGAACTTGACTTGTCAACGATAGATATAAATTGTAAATGCCCCCAAAATCAAATTTGTGTCCAACTGTTCTCTTATAAACTAGTGAGTTATTCTCATTGCTAAAAAGTCTCTGCGTCTGTCTGTGTGTGTGTGTCTACACATGTACGCTGTAAATGTGAGATAATTTTCTACTTCCAGATGGAATTGTTAAAGTTAATTAAAGGTAAGAGTTTGTAAGGATTGGATATTCCAAAATTCTCAGAAACATACAAACTAACTCAAATGATTTTTCAAGTTCACGTGATCTAAAATTAACCCATAGTAAAGTTAATTTAAGCTTGTTAGTTTAAGAAGAACAAATGTCTTGAGTTATTGATATGAAATATGTTTCTACAAGTTATAAAATGTCTTCATAAATTTGACTTCTTAGTTTTCATTAGAAATTGAGGTTTTAAGGGTTTAAATATCAATATGTGTAATTAAAACTACTGGAATAACTTTATGGTGTTGCAGAAAGGCCCCTGGAATACCTCAAAAGATTGTTTCCTCTCTTTACAAAAGAGAACTTCTAAACTAATGAGGCTTTTTTTAATGTTAAATTATGGAAGCATTATAAAATAAGTGATATATATATATATATATATATATATATATATATATATATATATATATATATATATATAACAAAACAAAACAAAATAAAACTTCTACATTATATTGTATGGGCAAACAATGGTTGTAAATTAAACAAATAGGGCTATGGGAAACCCAAGACAGCCAGTTTAGGGATCACTGGCAAACCCCATTTGTCGGTTTTCATGTTCATCATAGTGCATTTTAGCTGAACTTAAAATGCCAAATTGTCAACTGCTTCCTTTCACAGTAAGCTCCCAGGTGACAAAAACTTTAAAGATTATTGACTGCCACCTGGAGATTTTGTTTTTGGAAAGGACATCAAATAAAAGACACTCTCCAACCTCCTCGGAAGAGATTTCATCAGGCTCCTAAAAGCAAATGGACACTTACCTTGTCTCTGACAATTGCCTCCACTTACACCAAAGACTTCTCTAGGTTGAGAAGCTGCTAACATTAGTGGTACACAGGTATCCCAAGACATCAACCAGGCCTTGTGAGCTCAAAACCATTTGTTTGATTGTCTTTACCAGTCTGCTATGATATTATTGTACTTGTCCTTTGGGTTTTTCTTATAAAGTCCAACCTCTAATGATTGCCAAATATATAAAATAATTTTAATACTCTCTTTATGATGTATGTAAATGTTACAGTATATGCAAAATACAGAAAAATGAGGCAGATGGCGAAATCAGATCATGATAATTCACAGGATAGAAATGATTCAGTGTTTCTCACAATGAAGGACATAAGACCTAACTGCCTTCCATTTACCTGCCCTTCTCTTTTGGAAAAATTCAGCCTCAACAGCCCATGGTTATGGCATTGCCCCATCCCCAATGGCCCACCGCTTCAACAAGACAACTTCGATATTGAGACTTGCTAGGACTGAGCCTTCATAGCACTGTGAGACCACATTACCTGACCTAAGGATTAGTCAGCAACACATCCTTCTGACTGATGTATGACTAAAAAGGAAGACTTGTAGATGACAAATGGGCTCTGTAATAAATTTCACAAATCCAGTGGCCAAAAGTAACCTCACAGGGTGATCTAATCATCAGTTCGTAAATAGGCATGTCATGGTGGATAGTCTCACCCCAGCATAAAACTTCTTTACTAAAAGATTGATCTTTGCCTTAAGCAAGCCTTGTCCATTATTCTTGTGCATCTGGGTTAACACACCTTTGAAATACCAGAGCAATGTTTTTCCCAGACCCCTTGGAGGCATAACTACCCTCAAGGGAGCACATAATACTGTGAACTATATCTTCCTTATGTTCCCTCCTTAATTCCAAATGTATAAAAGAAAGTGCAAAACTGTCATTCTCTGGAGCATTTACTCAGTCTGTTGAGATCTTGCTTCCAGATGGGTCCTCTGTTTTGCTCAAATAAACTTATAAAATTGTCTACAGGTTTGGACATTTCTTACATTGACAATTGCACCAAAGTATAGTTCAGAACAAATAGCTCTGTGGGGGCTCATTGATGTATAAATCAGTTACCAGCTCTCTGCTGACCTAATTTCACACTTTTATCAGACACTCCTTATTATCTTATGTTGTAGCATCTTTCATTACTGCCCATTCACCTATACGTCTTCAATTTCCGTAAACATTTTTAGTTGAGTTTGATAACTACTCTTGCAATGAACTCTCTTCAGATGTGACTCCAATCATCCACCTAAATCCAATTTACTCAGGGATCCCCCCCCAGTGGTGTTAATCCAATTAAAAAATATAAAAATCATTGTCAACAGGTCTCTCCTAGTCCAAACTGTAATCCGACTCCTCTGAATTCTCTCTTCAATCAGGCCCAACTTTTTGTTCATCTTTCCATTGCCCAGTTTTATCAAGAACCTTGTTAAGGGGGTTTAGCCAGCATCCCACATCCTCAATATCTGATAACCCTTGATATCTGACAAAATACCTCATCCCTCCACCATCCCTCAGGTGGTATCTGACCACCCTCACCTGCCTTTAGCGAGAATTCTGTTAGGTCACCTCAGCAAAGAATTACCTCTTAGTAAATTTCCATCCACTGATCTTCCCCACCCCCATTTCTTGACTACAAATACCTACTTTTCCTTATATTCAGAATTGAGCCCAGTTTCATACTGAGGTCTCTTTTCCTTGAAATTTTTTTTTGCCTATCAAGTGCATTTATCTCATTTTTGAAAGGAGAGTATAATAATTCACAGGAATAAACATTAATTAATACATTTTTTATTGCTTGATTAGGAACAGTTCTGCATTCCTCTAAAACCAACATATCTCTCAGGAAAATTGCCTCCCAATTATTATGGCTTTGGTTTTTCAAATATCTTTGTAAGGCTTTCAAAGCTCTTTTTCTACCATCAATATTACTGTTACTATTAACAATAATAGTATTTTAACAATACCTGTGTTTAATGATGGCAAAATAAATATTAGCACTATACTAAGAACTCTACATACATTATCAACTTTAACACTCCAATAATTCGGTCACTTTGCTATTTTTTTTTAACTTATTGGGGTGACAATTGTTAGTAAAATTACATGGATCTCAGGTGTACAATTCTGTAATACATCATCTATAAATCCCATTGTGTGTTCACCACCCGGAGTCAGTTCTCCTTCCATCACCGTATATTTGATCCCCTTTACCCTCATCTACCACTCCCAACCCCCCTTACCCTCTGGTAACCACTAAACTATTGTCTGTGTCTATGAGTTTTTGTTTCTCATTTGTTTGTCTTGTTCTTTTGTTGTTTTTGGTTTATATACCACCTATCAGTGAAATCATATGGTTTTCTTTTTCTGTCTGACTTATTTCGCTTAGCATTATACTCTCAAGATCCATCCATGTTGTCACAAACGTTCCTATATCATCTTTTCTTATATCCGAATAGTATTCCATTGTATATATATACCACAACTTCTTTGTCCATTCATCTATCGAAGGACATTTTGGTTGTTTCCATGTGTCATGTGGGGCGGCCTGCGAGGTCTCTGCTCCCGCTCCCCACATAAGAACGCAGGGCATGGTGAGGCCAAAAAGGAACACCCACGGAGCCATACCACTATAGGGGAGTCATACCACTATAGTCTCGCTGGCGGCTGGGTTAGAGACTCAGGAGGCAGGAGCCACACCATCCACAACCCGCCATCCACTTATCTTTGCCAAACAATCTCACTTGCTAGCAATCCGCTTCTCTGCAATCTGCAATCCACACTCCACCGATTGCTTGCTCAGCTACCATCTTCTTGCTAGTCCCCATTTTTCTGCTAGTGTAGCCACAGCAATTATATTAGTGGCCAATGGCCCACTGGTTACAGTTGACGGCCAACTAGCCACAGCTGATGGCCATCCAATCACAGTTGATGGCCATTTACTAACTGAGCCAGCACCTTTCTGTGTGAGGCCGGGAGCCTGGAAACTCTTGGCTCTGTCCCCACACCATGTCTTGGCCACCGTAAACAAAGCTACAATGAAAATTGGAGCACACATGTCTTTATGTATAAATGTTTTCAGATTTTTTGGGTAGATACCCAGGAGAGGGATTGCTGGGTCATATGGTAATTCTATTCGTAATTTTTTGAGGAACCTCCACACTGCCTTCCATAGTGGCTGCACCAGTCTGCATTCCCACCAACAGTGTATGAGGGATCCTTTTTCTCCACAGCCTCTCCAACACTTGTTACTATTTGTCTTGTTGGTGATAGCCATTCTGACTGGGGTGAGGTGATATCTCATTGTGGTTTTTATTTGCATTTCTCTGATGATCAGTGATGTTGAGCATTTTTTCATATGTCTATTTGCCATTTGTATGTCCTCTTTGAAGAAATGTCTCTTCAGGTCCTCTGCCCATTTTTCAATTGGGTTGTTTGTTTTTTGTTGTTGTTGAGTTTCATGAGTTCCTTATATATTTTGGATATTAGCCCCTTATCGGAGGCACTGTTTGCAAAAACTTTCTCCCATTCAGTTGGTTGCCTCTTTATTTTGTCGAGGGTTTCTTTTGCTGTGCAGAAGCTTTTAAGTTTCATATAGTCTCATTCATTTATTTTAGCTTTTACTTCCACTGCCTTTGGAGTCAAATTCATAAAATGCTCTTTGAATCCAAGGTGCATAAGTTTAGTACCTATGTTTTCTTCTATGCAGTTTATTGTGTCAGGTCTTATGCTTAAGTCTTTGATCCATTTTGAATTAATTTTGGTACATAGTGACAGATAACAGTCCAGTTTCATTTTTTTGCACGTGGCTATCCAATTCTGCCAGCACCAGTTATTGAAGAGGCTGTCTTTTCTCCATTGTATGTTTTTAGCTTCTTTGTCAAAAATTATCTGTTCATATTTATGTGGTTTTATTTCTGGGTTCTCAATTCTATTCCATTGGTCTATGTGTCTGTTTTTCTGCCAATACCATACTGTTTTGATTATTGTAGTCTTTTAGTACAGGCTAAAGTCAGGGAGTGTGATACCTCCAGCATTGTTCTTTTTTCTTAAGATTGCTTTGGGTATTCATGGTCTTTTGTGGTTCCAAACAAATCTGATGATTTTTTGTTCTATTTCTTTAAAAAATGCCATTGGTATTTTGATAGGGATTGCATTAAATCTGTATATTGCTTTGGGTAATATGGCCATTTTAACTATGTTGATTCTTCCAATCCATGAGCATGGAATGTCTTTCCATTTCTTTGCATCTTCTTCAATTTCTTTTAAAAATGTCTTATAGTTTTCAGCATATAGGTCTTTCACATACTTGGTTAAGTTCATTCTTAGTTATTTTATTATTTTTGCTGCAATTGCAAAAGGAATTTTTTTTTTTTGTATTTCTTTTTCTGAGATTTCATTGTTAGTATATATGAATGCAATGGACTTTTGTATGTTGATTTTGTAGCCAGCAACTTTACTGTATTCATTGATTGTTTCTAATAGTTTTTTGGTGGAGTCTTTAGGGTTTTGTATATATAGCATTATGTCATCTGCAAAGAGTGACAATTTAACTGCTTCATTCCCAATTTGGATGCCTTTTATTTCTATACTTTGTTATTTTTATTTCATTTTAATGGACTGCTTTATAACTGTGCAATCTATCTATATAGAAAGAAATCAGCACCAAAATCTTAGTCCAATTGACTATATGTTCATGTTTTATTTTCTATTTGAATATTTAGCATAAAGCTAAAATATCCTAAATATTTATTTACTTTCACGTATATTCTTTATTTTTCCCAAAGGGGAAATAAATCACAACCAGTAATGAAAACAATGGAAACTGATTTCCTTACTCCTTTCCTTCTTTCTTTTCTTCCTTCTTTGTTTCCTTTCTCCCTCCCTTCCTTCTTCCTTCCTTTCTTCTGTCTTTCTCCCTTCCTCCCTCCCTTCTTTACTTTCTTCCTTCCTTTCTTCTCTCCCTCTATACTTCCTCTATTCTTTCTTTTCTTTCCTGCTTTTGAGGAAGACTCATGCTATCCCATCACTCACAAAAAGCTTATTTAAGTGGAATCTAAAGGCTGTATAATATTTTAGGTCTATTTTGAATCATAGTTAAGACACATTTTTTTTTTCTCTCTTCTATTTGGTATAAGATTCTATGCAGGCAATTTTAAAACTAATCATATAACAAAGAACTTACATATTTTTTTTTATTGATGTCACATCCCCCCAAAAATTTCCTACTTTCTTGGCAAATTAGTTTGAACATATCCAATTTTAGATATTTAATATCAGCCAGTTTAGTATGAGAGGAGACAGAGATACTTCCATGACATGCAATAAAAATAATTTTTCCAGATGTGCCCTGATTGACCAAAAAAGTAACATTCCATATAGGAAAAAATGCCATAGACTATGCTCAATGTTCTGGAATCCTCATCCATTTTGCTTTTAGAAAAATATGTTAATATTATTATTTAATGTACTGGCATATCTCATTTTATTGTGCTTAGCTTTACTGAGTTCACAGGTATTGTATTTTTTAAAAATTGAAGGCAAGACTCTCCACCAGCAAAAAGATTACAACTTGCTTTATTTCAATCCTTGCTTTATTTTGGTGATCTGAAACCAAACCTACAGTAGCTCTGAGGTGTGCCTGTACAAGTGGAGAGGTATAAAATTATTGCCTATAATTTACAAGGTGACTATATATAGTTATATCACCTGAGGAAATAATCCATACATTCACATTAGACATGTTTACAATTCATGGGGAATTATCTGATAATAATAAGAAAAGTAAGTCTCAGCTCTAGGACGCATGATATTAAAGTATATTTAATAAGCAAACAAAGATGAGGAAATGAGAAGGCTTTTATGATAAGAAAAACATGATGCTATATCACCATTATTTTCTGCCTACAATTTAATGTATTCTATTTAAATCTTTAAGATGAAAAAATAAATAATTCAGTACAGTATTAATCATCAGTGATTTCATCAAGTACATGGACTTCAAGACAGAATCTGGATCAAAAGGCAAATCACACATTAAATGCAACTTTGTTACTTTTTAAAACTTAACACCCATGGGTAGAGTAAGTGTAAGACAGAAAAAGCCCTGCTTGGAGTAATGTCTGGTTTCTAATCTGGATTTTGCCTCTCTGAGGCTACACCTCCAAAATTCAATTATTTCAAACATCAAATGAGGAGTTTCCCACCACGTGCACAAAGGTTTTGATGTGAAATGTTTTAATATACTACCTTTAGAAGAAAAATGGTGTAAAACTAATGCTTATAAATCCTTCCTAGAAACAAAAAAAAAGTTCAGTGTGCTCTACATACGCTCTCTCACTCAAACCTCACAACAAACAGGAAGTAATTGCTAGGATTATTACCTCTATCTTATAAATGAGGAAGCCAAGCCCCGGAGAAGCTGAGTAAATTTCCCCGTCACACAGAAATGCAAATATCTGAAATCTAAACACAAGCAGTCAGCGTTTAAAGTCTGTGCTCTTAAAATATGCAACACTGTCCCTCCCTGACTACAGTTGGCTGAAGTGTCTCATAAAGATATGAAATAATAAATATCGTTAGATTATATGCCCAGAGGTCATGGCAAGCACCAGTTGTCTATTTTTCAGAGTCCAGTTTTATGTTAAGGAGATTAGGTAAACTGTACCTGCTGCTTGGTAATGGAGTTACATTCATATTTAGTCCTAATATGTTCAATGGAATAAAGTTATGACCTATCTCAGTACAATTAAACATCACACACACACACACACACACACACACACACACACACACACACACAATTAAATTCAGAGCCATGAAAATTGTGTTGGGGGCATTGATATCACTTACCTAGAGCAGTAAATAGTAAATTTAATAGTAAATTTAATCTACTATTAAATTAAAATTTATTATTAAATTAAATTTAATTTACTATTAAATTACTATTAACAGTAAATTAAATAGTTAAATTTAAATAGTAAATTTAACCCTGGCCTGGGAACGGATCATTATTGTACAAACACTTCCAGAGAGTAAAAAAGATAATCTCCAACTTATTTTTTGAAGCTAGTATGTCTTGTATACCAAAATTAGATAGGAACAGTACAAGCAAGGAATATTATAGGTCAATCTCACTCATAAATATAGATACAAAATGTCTCAACAAACATTAGCAAACCACATCAAGTAATGTATTAAAAAGATAATGCATCATGCTCAAGTTGAGTTTATCCTAGGAAAACAAATATAATTCATCTTAGAAGAACACATGTGTGTCTGTAATTTGTGTTACTAATAGATAATAAGAGGAAAAAAAATAAGTGCAAGACATTATTTTATTTAATTCATTACCCATTTATTATAAAAACGCTTGGCACACTAAAAATAAGCCCTACATTCTTAACCTCATACTGGGCATCTAATTAAAACTTGTCGCAAACATTATTCTAAATAAGAGTAGGAAATAGGAATTAAGAAATTAAGTTTCCTGTGGTTGCTGTAACAAGTTAGCATAAATTGAATTGTTGAAAACAACAGATAATTTGTTCTTTCACGTTACTGGAGGCCAGAAGTCTGAACTTATTATTAATAGGATGAAATCATGTCAACAGGACTCTACTCTCTCCAGAGGCTGTAGGGGAGAATCTGTTCCTTACCTGTTCCAGCCCCTTGTGGTTGTCGGCATTTCTTGACTTGTGGCCACATGACTCTTATCTCTGCCACATTGATCACACTGCCCTCTCTTTATCTGTGTGTCCAATCTATCTTGGCCTGCCCCTCATAAGGACATCTGTCATTGCAATTAGGGCCCACATTGATAATACTGGAATTTTTCCCCATCTTAAAATCCTTCATTTAATCCCACTTACAAAAAATCATTTTTTCCTTATAAAATAACATTCAGAGGTTGCAGGAATTAGGATATGGATGTGTTTTCGGGTACCATTTTTCAGCCTACTAGAAGAAATACATAATTATCTTAAACAAGAAAAAAGATTTATTCCTAAGTATCTTATTTTTATAATTAAAAAGTTATTGTTTTTCTTATTACTTTATATGTTTTAACTGTTTGATTTCAACTACCACCTTCTATTGTACTTTGTTTTGGATTCTAGTAAGTAGTGCAAGACTGGGGAAATAAATATTCTATAAGGATTTTAATGGCAGAAACAAAACTGTATCTCTGACAGCTGATATGTCTGTTTGTCTTGCAAACACCTAAGAATCTAGGAATATATTTTTTAAATTAATTGAGTTTTATTAAATGTCTGGAGTAAGAACAATATGCAAAAAGCAATTACATCTTTCCAGACAAGGATCAAACAATTAAAAAACATAACAATAACAAAAAATACAATTACAAAAAATTATAAGATATTTTGGAGTAAATCTAATTATAGATATGCAAGACCTTTTATGAAAAAAATGTTAACATATATTGAAAAACATTTTCGAAGTCCCTAAATAAATTAAGTTATACTATAAGAATGGACAAAAAGACTCAAAACCTTAGAATCTTGTTCTAAAATTCATCCTTTGATTAAATGCAGTTCCAATCAGAATTGCACCAAGATTTCTTAAAGAATTTTAGCAAGCTTTTAAATTTTTGTGGAAAATTCCATAAACCAAGAATAGCCAAGACACCCCTCATGAACAATAAGATGTGGACATTTACCCTACCAAATACAAGACTTACTATAACATCATATGAATTAAATCTGTAATATTTTTAGAGGAACAATGAAATAGACTAGAGAGAACAGAAAAATAACTATCCTATATAGATATTTGACAGTATTATTAGAGATCATCATACACTATTTGATACACTTTGCTTATACAGCTGCTTATCTTAGAGTAAAAAATAAAATTAGATCACCAATTTACATCACACACAGAAATTATTTCAGTACATGCTAATTATTTAAATGTGAAAGAAAAACTTAAAACTTTTAGAATACATGTGAGAGAATATCACTGAAGAATAGGACAGCATTTCTGAAACAAAATATAAAATAATAAACACAAATGAGAGACTGCTAATTCATATATATATATATATATATATATATATATATATATATATATATCTTTTTTTCCATTAAAAGATACCATAAAATGGTGAAAAGGGAAACCAGAAACTGGGCATTATCTGCAATTAAATAGAAAAATAGCTAATGGTTACCAAAAAAATGGTTAATAAATATATAAAATGGCACATAACCTTTATAATAATAGGGACATTCAAATTAAGATCCATATGTGATACAACTTTATACCCATCCCACCAGAATAGTAAAAATGAAATGTTTAATAATACTAAATGTTGTCAAGAATTTGGCACAAGGGGCAATTGAAATACTGTTGTCTGAAATTGAAACTGGTGTAATCCTTTGGGGTAGAAAATGACGTTATCCTAGAAAGGTGAATATGCCCACACCCCATAACCCAACAAGTACACTCCAAGAAAGAGAACATTTGAATTTATGAAAATTAGGAGGCTTCAGCTCAATATTCACATATATTCAAAATACTTATGTCAGAATTTCAGAATTTCATGTCAGAATCATGCCAGACATCTTTTTCTCCCGTACTGTCTAAACACACAACCCATTAAGCACCATCAATTCTCCCTTCTCACTACTATCAAGATTCTGGTAGAAACCATTATTTGTCACCAAAATACAGAAGAAATAACCTATATTCTAGACACCATCACCTTTTCCCTTCTACCCTCTACCTAGCACTCAAGTAATATATATGTATGTGCATATATATATATATATATATATATATATATATATATATATAAAATCACTTCATTACCTTGCCTAAAACTTTTTTAATGGTTCTTTGGATAAAGGAAAAATGACTTAAAGGAAAAGTAAGCAATACTAAAGATTCAGTAAAATTAGCACTCTACTACTAGTGCAGAATCTTGTACCAATTGTACAGTAAAAAACCTGTTTAAAGGAATTTAAAAAGCTATCCATTATTAACATTTATAATTTAAATATTCCAATGAAAAAATGATAGGCAAAAGAGTTTACAAAAATTTAGTTTGGTCAACATATATTTATTGAGCATCTACTACGCCTCAGCACTGTGCCAACTTCTAGGGATTTAGTAGTAAAACAGATAGATAACCCCTGCTTTCTAACTGCTAGATGTTAAGGCTGTGTTTTAAAGACTGACATAAACATCTTTCCGTCTATTAGGTCATTAGCCCACCAAAGCAGAATCGCTTCCTAAAAGGCACTTTTGAGCTGTTTCCCTGAAACATTTGAAAGGAGACTTCACAAAGGAGATCTCTACACTCTCTTGACAGCTTATCTCAGCCTGAGCACATCTCACAGTTAGGATTCTTTCAGGATGTCAAAACTAATTTTTTCTATACAAACTCTTCTGAAGAGATTGCTGTGCAAAGGAGTTGCAATGAAATGTAGATATATTACATTATAACAAGCTGTCAGTACTTTAATGTTGATGTTATGTATTAATTTAAGTATCTTGAGAAATGTTAGCATTTTAAAATAAACAAAATACAAAATCTATGAAGTCAGAGATTTTTGTCTTTTATGTTCAATGCTATGCCTCTGGTGCCTAGAAAAGTACCCGACTTGATAACTCTTTATTGAAGGAATGAAATAAATACACACAAATATTGTCCAATTATTGAAGTATGAACTAGCAAAAACAAATTTATATATATATATATATATATATATATATATATATATATATATATATATATACACACATATATATCTACGTATATATATATAAGACACATGAATATTAGCACAAATGATTAATATTGGAATTCAAAACAACCTGTGAAATATGCAAGTGAGAGAAAAAGATTTATGGGAGAGATTGGAATTGAGCTGATTCTATGAGAGGATGTCAGATTAAAAACTGTTAGATAGTAGAAAGGCATTCCAAGTAGAAAGAACAGCATGAGAAATGATGAAAAGGAAAGAAAGCAAAGGCTTACTCAGGAATGCGTAAATTACTTAGTCTGGCAGAAGTAGGGACTTCATGGAAGTAAATGTGAGAAAGTAACATTGATAAACAAGATAAGGAATGATAAGCAAGACAGTATATTTGGTAGGATTTTGAAGAGCCAAGGAATAATTTAGAGTTTATGTTAAAATTCCTAGAGTCACTACCCTGATTTTCTATTGCTTTTAATGAATACCATGTGTTTTGTCTCCCCAATTTAATTGTAAGTTTTCTTTGTTTTTGGCATTTTGAGAGCAAGTCTATATATTGCACGTACTTTAGAGATGGTTTTGCATTGATATGTCCCTTTCTTGGATCCAGTGCTCATGAAACCAGCATTCATTTACTTATTTACTCCCCAAATATGAATTGGGAGTCTGCACTATGTATGCCTGGCACCACTCTGAAAACTGGCCAAATGTTGAACAGACATTATAAGTAAGGGATTATCTGTGGTCTTGAACCAAGGGCAAATTTTTATAGCTTACATAAGGTTTGGACCCTCTAATGATAGATAAATAGTCAAAGTAGCAAATCAGTCTTTTAGCCATAATAACATCTTAATAGTATGACAACTCCACAATTATTCCAAAATGTGCAATATTGCCTAATTTACTATTTTCTAATTAAATATTTGTTTATCGTGTTCTATTCCAGTAAAAAAAAAAAAAACAATCTAGTATAGCTGTTTATGGCCTATCATATTAGGTCTGAATTCTAATTCTCATTCAAGCCCTTCCATCTTTTATCTGCTAATATGATTTCTCTCTCCAACAAGATTAGTTTCTAGTTACTTTCAGTGAAGCCAAATAACACAAACCGGGTCATAAACCTGTAAGTCCTAAAAACAGGGTCTGCCCTCGGAAATCTAGGGCATTGAGTCCTTAGGTGATAAAACCGTGCAAACCAGGCAGTCGTTTTTCAGCTCAGCACCCTCTGAGAAAGGAAACAGTTGGCTCCATTTAAATAAGTTAAAAATAGACTAACCAGCAGTTAAAATTTTCAACACAGCAAAAAGCGGTGAGGACAAGGTTTATTCTTTGATCTCTAAAAGTATGCTTCATTGAGTCTGATAATGGTGCATGACGTGAAGAATGTTATCTGTATGTACTCTAGTCTCACATTACCTGGGTTTTACTTAGTCATCAGTGTAATTTATCTAAGGGCAACTTGCAGCTTAAAAAAAAAAAAAAAGAGCTCAGCTTGAAGCCTTCTAGCTTACACAGCAGGAGTTTTCCAGAAATTTTACCACTAGTAAGGAAATTCTTATTTATAGAATCAGGGATCCTTGTTAACATTTGGAGTGCTTTGGCTTGCAGGCAGAAAGCTTGATTTTTTTTTTTTTTCTGTTGCCAGATTAGTCCTATTTTCAGAGGAATATATGCAGAATCAAGCATTGGCCCTATATGCAGGAAACAAAGTAAATCAGAATGGCAGTAACAATTATTTTAAAATAAAATGTCTTCATTATTGATTTAAAAGCACTAGGTGCTTTGGGGTAGGGGAAGATTCATAGGTAACAGTTACAACTAAACCCTATTAAGATGGTGTTCTGTGAGGGGCATAGTTTGTGAGGGTGCCTATGCTGAAATAGAGGAAGCTTGGTAATTATATTCAGGCAGATTTTGCACTGTCTAGATAAAATTTTTTACTAAATTGACAAAAAAGTGTATAAATGCATATCACAAATTGGAACACTTATTTTTAATTACATATAAGTGAGAAAAAAAGTAAATTCCAATATAAAATTGTAGCATCTCTGTTGACTATTCCATGACAAAAAGTAAGTGGGTTATTCTCAGATATCTGTTACAAGAGCTCCAGGTTTTCCTTAGATCCTGCCTGATAAGGATGGAGAAGAAATAGTTTGAGCTACCTCTACTGCATGGTAGAGGCACAAACAACACTTACCTTCTTGATCAGTGAAACACAGAAAGTAAAGGCAGAAGGCTATCGTCTCTACTTGATCTTATTTACTTGATCATATTATCCCAAAGATTTATTTTTTCAATCTTTTAATGTTACTAGCTGTATTAGGATATACCACAGGATTGATTGTTCTGGTCAGTAATACCATAATACCAGAGCCCTATGAATGCATAGTTCTAGGTCTTCTTTTAGTTTCAAAAAGTTTCCTTGGATTATATTTTAAATATTTCCCCATTGTGCTGTTTAGTTTTTATTTTCTCTTTAGGCACTCCAGTATTCATATGTTAGATCTTCTTTACATATACCTCATTTACTCCTTTATTCCTTTCTTGAATTATTTTTATTCTCATGGGACCATTCCTACTTTTCTTTAACACTCTCATTAAATTTTCAAATATATTCCTTCTTAGACATCTTGCAATGTATTCTTTCTGATATGATTTTTGTCCCTTTTCTGACATTCCTTTCCTCAGTTTAATAATCAGTCAATTTCTTTATGATTTTATCCTCTACTGTTTTATTTTTTGAATTTCTGACTCATATTTTCATACCCAAAAAGTCGTCAGTGAGAAAACATAATTCTGTCTGAAGTGCTGTGTTAATATTTTCTTCTGATTAATAGTTTTTGAGGAAAAACTTATCAAGAGCAATGTTTTGATTCATATTTTCTGTTTTCTAAAACAAGTTGATCCTAAAATCCACATGGAAATTCAAGGAACTCAGAATTGCCAAAATAATCTTGGGGGAAAAAAAAAAAAAAACAAGGCTGTAGGATCCACACTTCCATATTTCAAAACTTGCTACAAAGCTAACTATAGCTAATATGTATCAAGACATGAGATATTGGCAAAAGGATAGACATATAGATCAATGGAATAGATTTAAAAGTCCCGAAATAAACCATAACATTTATAGTCAATTGATTTTTGACAAAGGTGTCAAACAACTCAAATGGATAAGACTAATCTTTTGAAAAAATAATGCTGGTCCAACTGGATATCCACATGTAAAAAAATGAAGTTGGGCCTGTATTTCACACCATATTCAAAGCTTAACTCAATGGATCACAATCCTAATTATAAAAGCTAACATTATAAAACTCTTAGTAAAAAGCAAATTTTCATGACCTTGGACTAAAACATTTTGGGTTTTGTTTTGTTTTAGTTATGATGCCAAAAGCACATGCAAGAAAACAAAAATACATAAATTGGACTTAATATTCAAAATGCACTTCAAAGTACATTATCAAGAAAGTAAACAAAATACAAACTGTAGAATGGGAGAAATTATTTGTAAATGTATATATATAACACATAAGAACGTTTGGAACTCAATAATAAACTCTCAAATGATCAATGGAATAAACAGACATTTCTACAAAGAAGTACAAATGGCCAATAAGCACATGCAAAGTTGTTTGACACCATTAGCCATTGGGACAATGCAAATAAATGTCACAGTAAGGTAATACTTTATACAGTAGGATGCGATGAACAAAAACACAAGTGGTAGCAAATGTTGGCAAGGATGTGGAGAAATTGAAACCCCCATACGCTGCTAATGGGAATATAAAATGGTGCAGCCACTTTGGTAAACAGTTTGAGAGTTCCTCAAAGGTTTAAACATAAAGTTAGTACTCCACTCCCAAGATAAATGGAAACATATTCACACAAAAACCTGTATGTGAATGTTCACAGCACCATTATTTGTAAAAGCCAAAAAGTGGAAATAACCCAAATGTCTGTTAACTGACGAATGGATAAACAAAGTATAGTCTATACATACAGTAGAAATTATTTTTCAACATAGGGAATGAAATACTGATCCAAGCCACAACGTGGATGATCTTTGAAAACATTATGATAAGTAAAAGAAACAAGTAAAAGATGACCACGTATTATATGATTCAATTTATATTAAATGTCCAGGATAGGCAAATTAGTCGTTGACTACAGCTGAACAAAATGGGAAGAAATAGTAGCTGACCGCTAAAGAGTATGGTATTTTCTTAGGGGATGATGACAATGTTCTAAAATTGGTTGTGGTGGTGATTGCACAACCCTGAATACACTAAAAATGACTGAATTGTACACTTTAAGTAGCTGAATTTTATGGTACGTAAATTATATCTCAATAAAGCTATTACCAAAAAAAAAAAACTCAGTTATTTCCTTCAAACATCATGTTTTTTTGTTGTTACTGTTGTTGTTCTTTTGAAACCAAGGAATAGATTCCCTCATTGTATTCTGAATTATGTAAAGGTCAATGTAAATATAAACAGGAATTTTGATCATTTTTCTGTCCTCACAAGAAACTGGACAAATCAATCAGATTTTATAGGAAGCCCAGAAATAGTAGCTAAATTGAGCTTCTCAGAGACTAGAAAGTTTTCCAGAGAATTATGAATGCTGTGAATCTTCTCAAAGGTAAGTGGCTTGAGAATCCAGATTGTCTTGCCATGCCTTCTGTGACAGAATTTACTTCAGGTCTTAGCATTCGTGTCCATTTTCCACGTATATCATATTTTTTGTTGTTGTTTGTTCCCAATTGCAATAAATTATTCCTCATTCTCTGGATTTTCTTTTCCAATTCCAGACAGGAAAAAAAAAAAATCTGTTTGAACTTCAATTTAGTCACAAGCACTTTTGCTGGTCTAAAACTTGATATGTAATTTTCATGAGTAGGCATTAAGCTTTGTGGTTCTGTATTTTATGGGAAGAGATGGACCCACAGTAGAAATTAACACAAATATTTATATCAAAACCAAATAAATAGTGTATATCAGTCAAATTAAAACTGCCTCAGGAAACAGAAATTAAGAAAAACTCATTAAGTAATACTCAATTGAACCAGTTGGGTTTTTCTTTATCAGAGGAAACTATACCAACTAGTATTTTAGCATTCAAAGAACAGGTCTCTTCAGTTAAACAAATACTAAATGAAATATTGTTAGGAACTAACTGGATTCTGAAGATAAACTACGAATAGGATAGTTTTCTTTTAGAGTTTAAGGCTAGAGAAAGAAACATCCATTGAGGAATTCCTCAAGCTGACATGTGGAATCAAAGTTCTTCCACAGTCCTTGAACTATCACTAGCCTTTTGTAATAGTCCGTTAAAGATCAATGCCATCATTTATACTGGTAAAACAGTGTTTTGCTATCATAGCAAATATTCCCAATGCTATTATTCTAGAAGTATAACTAAAGATTATTTGAAGTCATTAATGTGGCAGTTTCTGTCCCTGGCCCTTATTTTCAATGTACTGAAATCCAATTTCTGTTTTGAATACAAGCCTAAAATGTCCACATTGTATCACTGGACCAGCAGATATCAATTTGATAAAAACACTTTTTAATCTATCAAAGAGCTATGCCTAGAGTAGCCATGACGTCAAACATGACTGCCTTGGTTGCTTGGAAAGGAGGCTTTCAGGGACCTTTCAAATATGAGGCCGTGCAATAAACTATCTTTAAAATGGTCTTCTGCCTCCTGGTTTTCTAATTCCTAAGTGAAATTGCTTAGCACCTTGACAGGGGTGGGGGATAACCATTAAAATAGACATTCAAAAAATAATTTATTTTGAAGGGAGGCCTGAGATGACAGTAGAAGGAAATGAAAAGATCAATGTTAACTACCAACTGATACAGCTTCAGACATATGCTCTTATGAACCAGGTCTTCAGAGTCTCAGCAATTATAAGACAAGTGCTCATCCTATAGATTATGAAGAGAGAGCTTCAAATTCTCTTATGAATACTGTCAGCCTCCTCAACATTCAGCCCTTTCTTTGCATACTAGCACTCCAGCTACTCTCAGAAAAAGGAGTCAAATATCAGTGAGTACTTGGACTCTCACACTGACCAGACTAAATGAATGTTTTACTACCAGGACTTTACCTTGCAGTGCTTGAATTACTTTGAAAATAGATCAAATCAAGTAATGTTAAATATCTGGCATAATAAAAGAAAAAAAAAACGAATGTGTTCTGATCTGTAAAAATAGTTTATCATTTCTTTACAGAAAGCACTGTCTAGGAGCAGAGTAAAATATATTTTAATTCAACAAAATAGTTAATTAAAAAAAAATAGTAGCTAGAAGAGAACATACTGACAGAAGTGAAAAGTGCAACTGGATAGCCCACCAGTGAGAAAAAAGACAAACATAAACAAAAGAAATTAACAGCAAAATTCTCTGGGATGACCTAGAGTATTAGCATATGGACAAGTACCAGAGGGCATCAATTATAGCACATTATGAATATGTCAACTTATGTATTAAAATAATTGTGTCATTGAAATATTTTAAAAGGTCATTTTAGTGTTTTAGAAGATAAAGAACGGTGACATAGTCTGCAAAGAGCTTTCTAGGAACATTTAAATTATTTCTGATATAAGGTAAACTTTAATTTTCTTGAATTTCACATATAAAGAATGATCCTTTCTCTAATGCTTCAAAGCTAATGAGATATCACTGTGTGTATGTCTCTGAGCATGCATGCACACAATATTTATGTATTGTAGTTTTGCTTAGACACAGCCAAACCATTATGCTCTATTCTTATACAGATTTATTCAGTGAGGTCTAATGTGGAAGGGGTGGCCTGTATGGGTTCTTGAAATAAATGATAATATATGCATAATCAAAATACTTCTTACATATTTGGCTGCACGGATGTAAATAAAAATCAAAATATCCGATTTTAAGAGCATGCCATGATTTTTACCTAGGGATGGTGACCCTTTTTTTCAAGGTCGTGTATGAGTAGAATCAGCTTCACAATACGAGCCAACTGTAAAACAAAACTTGAGGGTAGACGAAGAGTTTCTAAGACCTCAAAATATCTCCCTTATTGCCAATGACAAAATTAGTTCTTTTTCATAGTAATTCTTTGGGGTTTAAAATGGTTTGGTCTAATAAGACACTCCTTATTAGAATGAAAATACCCAAGGGACTGGAACATTTCTTAAGCTCTTATCAGTGTCCTCATTACTGGTGTTTAATTGACAGCTAGCAGAGGTGCCTGAGGGGAGACAGGACCTGGAAGGCAAGGTACCCCGGCAGATGTGCCAACTTGGAGTCACAGCTTGAGCCCAGTATTGGCCTTCAGAATTTTATACTTCGAATAATACCAACATTTCTCCTCTTTACTTCATTTGACTGTTTTAGGCGAATAGGCTCCCTTTGTTGGTCATTAACGTCAAGGTTTCCTAGCGACAAGCTATGATATATTTGAATATACCAATTTAAAGATAAATTCGAAGCAGTGGGCTTTTCTTCCATCTTATAGTGTATTTAGCTTCCTGTAAGTTTAGTTTAAACAGCAGTTTGGAGCTGGAAAAAAAATCTTAAAAATAAACTGCTTTCATATATTCATGTTATTTTCTTTTAGAAGTAATACATCTATAGAATTTTTAAAGTAATACAGTATTAAAAGGCTTATTGTGAAAAACAGTGATCCATTGACTACCCTTTCTCCCTAGGTCTGCTCTAAGAGTAAATCAACTCAGTATTTCAGCTGTTTAACTATTTCTTCTTGTATTTGCTTCCATATTTCAGAACAGAACCATCCTTAGGCCAGGTAAACATAGGTCTAGTTCCAGGAAAGTGACCTGACATCAGATCTCTCCTTCGTGGACAATGCAAGTATTTCTTTTCTGGGATCCTGTAAGATTGAACTGTCAAGAGGTTGCTAACTTGCTGATTTGGGGTGACACATTTATGTCAGACACAGGACAAGTTCAGACCCTAGAGTAGCAACTCTCCATTGTTGACCCTTGGGCCAGGGCTCTGTATATACACCTATGCAATGAATTTCACCCATCTATGTTCCAAACATCCCACCACTTCAGGTTTACAGTTGCCAAATGTGGGGTGTGTGGTGATGGTGGTGGTGGCAGGAATTATTTACCCTGTATGTCCCTTGCCACTGGCACTGTCCACTGCAGTTCTGCAGGAGTGGCCGTGCCATCTCCTTCAAGGGTTCTTACAACTATTGCCCCATAATATTAGGTCGGTGCAAAAAGTAATTGCAGTTTAGAAGGTTAAAAGCAATTGCAAAAAGCACAATTATTTTTGCACCAACCTAATACCAATATGCCCTTCTCATCTGTTTTTCTCCAATTGCCTCCAGTGGATATGTGCTCCAGGAACAGTCTTCAGCTGTGCTAGACAAGAGACAGACAGTCCTTCTATGAATGGAACTACTCTTCTTTGTCCATCCTATGCGCCTCGCTTACCTTCTGCTGGTGGTGGTGGGTAGAAAGCAAAGGTCTGGCTAATATCAAGACATTACATCCTAGCAATGTGGGCATTATAGTCTAAAGCATTCCAGAGAAGACAGGTGAAAGGATGTTATACATTTACACTATACAACTCTGAATTGTTAATTGAACAAAACCAGAAAACTAATTTTTATTCACATGCTCCTGGGTACTCTAGATAAGACTTCCATTTGTGATCATTAACAATGTAACACACTAGCAGCTTTTTCAGACTCGTTGGAAACCAGTATTCACAGAAAGTAATGGCATTACCAGCATTAAATAAGTGGAATTAGGGAACTGTAGAGCAAGAACTATATTGTTTCAATACAGTTCCTGAAGGAACATTGCATAATGAATAATAACAGTATTGCTATCTTTTTTCTCACGGGGATGGGAAGATATGAAATTAGCCAGCAACGTCACTTTTGATAATAAAGAAGAAAATGCTATGGTTTCTGGACCTGAACAGGAAGAGATGAAACCTGAACACTGTAATACTTACAAACATGTAAATAAATACCTCCTCTCTACATCTGCAATAAATCAAATCTTGATATCTTGCATAGGCCCATGAACTTTGTCAGACATTTTAAATCAAGTTGTTTATACAAAAAAGGCACCACAAAAGTATTATCTTGTGTTTTGCATGCCCTAGGGGAGGCCCTATTTATAATTTAAAGTGGGCTATTTCCTGGTTTTGCAAATTTAGACAATATTTATTGAGCTCCTTCTGTAGAAGATCAGAAATGAGCTTTCTTGTATTTCTTAAATGTCATGCCCTGTCCTCACACAGAAAGACTTCCTCTACCTCCATCCTAGCAATTTCATAATTTTTGTTAAATAGTTCATGCTTGTATTTTGTAATTGTATGAGTATCACTCGTTGCTAAACCACATGCTGTAGCATGATTGTATTTATTTTATAGTATTGGCTTTTCATAGAATTTGCTCAATTCTAAAATAAGAATAATAAAATTGCCAAATGTATAAGATCACTATGATATATAGAAGTCAACATACACAAAACACAACAGTTATTTGGTGCAAGTTAGCAAGCCATAATTTTTTTCTACCATTACATTAACATTTATTTTACTTAGCATTTTTCTGTCTTCAAATTATCTGAAAATCTCTTAATATTATCAGATAATCAAGCAGTTATAGAATTTTTTTTCCACATGTTAGATGGTATCCCTCTTGAAGCTCTCCATCTTCCTCAGAAAGTCTCTTGGGGGACTTTCTAGACTACTACCTAGTCATCCTGGTATTTCCCTTTGAGTCTCTTAACTATTAGCAATTTTGTGTGTAGAATTATGTAACTTTCTCTTTCTTAACTTACATTCTTATTTTGATGAAACATACTATCGCAATAAACTCAGAAATGTGCAAGGGAGGTAAAATTTACATGTTTTGTGTACCTGAAAATATCTTCATTTTGTACTGCATTAGAATCATTTGTCTTATAATGGAATTTTAAGTTGGGAAATAGTGCTGTCTTATTCTGGTTTCCATTTTTTTATGTGATTTTGATGTTAGAAAGATAAATGATAGAGAGATATAGATATTCCCCTCAAAATGTCTTTGAGAATTCAAAAATAGCACTGATATGCCTTGCTTTGGGTAATTTTTCTTTTTCTTTAATTAAAGTCAATTGGTATGACAGTGGTGAACACACAATGTGATTTATAGATGATGTAATACAGAATTGTATACCTTTAATTTATGTAACTTTACTAGCTTTGGGTAATTTCTTATTAATTTCTTTGGGCCCTTAGTAGGTGGCCCTTTCAATCTGGGACTCATATCACTTCTACTGAGGGAAAATTTATTGTAATTTTTTTTATATTTTTAATAATATTTTCATATTTTGAAACTCCTAGTTTAAATCTCTAATTTACTTGGCTTTACTTATTTGTTTCTGTTTTCTATGTTATTCTTCTTACATTTGGGTCATACCCTGAACTTTTTCTAATAACTTTTCAAATAAAATTTTATTTCTGTTAAAATATACTGTTTTCAAATTTTTAATACCTATGTTTTAATTCTCTGAATATTCCATTTTAAAAATTACATAATATCCTATTCTTATATACCACAATACCATATTTTCTCTGGATAGTATAGTTACTGTTAATGTTGTATTTGTTGTTTTTGAAATTTTCTTCTCTCTAAATTGTCCATATTTTCTTAGAATATTTTTGTTGTGTATGTGTTGTGTGTGTGTGTATGTGTGTTTATCTTTGTATCTGTCTTTAAACTTCGATGATTTCCTCAAAGGTATTAGCTGTCCATTCTTATTTAAAATTGAGGAACCAACAATTGATTGGAATATATGTGGTATGAAAAAGATTACATTGCGAATGTGTTTTATTTGGTGGACACTGAGTTGTTTCATTTGATGATCCATAAATATGAGCACTTATGATTTTTTTTTGTCTTGAGTTCTTCCTAATTGGTAGTATAAGCCTGGTTTTCAGAGTTTTAACAGCTGAGAGAGAGAGAAGCAGGTTGAGATCTCAGAGTTTATTAAGATGACATTTACCTAATTCTGTTTTAATATTCTTACTTACCCTCAGTCTCTCTTAACTTCAGTCAATATTTTCAAGTCTAGAGCTCATTTGTTTTCATTTTCCGTAGACTAGACTTTCTTTTCCTACCTTACTAGAACAGGGGTAGCCACCTTATTGTGTGGGGTACAAACGTGGATCTTGAACAAAAAATGTTTTTAAACAGTTTAAAGTATTTGTCCAGTTTTCATTCCCATCCCTTATCCCCATCTTTATTGAACTGGTGTGGTGTCTCCACTTCCTGAGACTCTGTGGTTTTGCAGCATAAATAGGCTTGCTTATTGTTGCCTTCTAATTCTGTCATTTTATACATTTCAGCTTTCTCTCCTCTGCTAACTTAGCCACTTCACATCATTTTACAAAATTTGAATGTCATCTCTCAACTGATGCTATCTCCTCAACTTTTCTCTTAGGTATCCTAGGTAATAAAAAAACAAACAAACAAACAAAAAAACTGTTCCTTTACACTCCATACTGGTTTTGGATAGAACATCAAAAAATGAAGGTATTCTGTCCACCATGTTTAATAAGCAATCAAGTTTATTTATTTTATGTTTGAATGACAGTCTAGGAAGTTTATAGGCTTGATAGAATTTGAGGCACGTAGTACAAATTTCATCCCATCCATTATAATTATTACTGATGATGGCATTAATGCACTTGTCGTTACTAGGAACTTGCTGTTGTTTTTGCAGATGTTTACCTAGGCAGATAATGGCAGCACTGGAACTAAAAACCTACGCTTCTAGACTCCCTTCTTCCTCCTTTTTATTTATTTTTGTATTTTATTTATTTTTATTTTTTTATTTTTTAATTTATTTTTGTTAACTAGAGTGTAATATTTATTTACATTTTAAGGTAACATTTATATGCAATGAATATCCACAAATGCATATATATGTTATTTATGCAACTCAAACCCCTATCAAGATACAGAACATTATTCTGGAAGATTCCCTCATGTCTCTTCCTCCATCAAAATTATTTTGATTTTTTATACTCTGTTAGTTGTGTTTATTCTAGAACTTTATATAAATAGAGTCAGTCATATGGTATATACTGTTGAGGGTAAAGCTTCTTTCTCTCAGCATATTGTTTTGACAATCATCAAATTTATGCATATATTATTACATTTTTCCTTTTCTTGTTGAATAGTATTCCATTATTTTGTTTATCCATTTTCTTATTAATCGACACCTGAGCAGTTTCTAGTTTTTCATGTATCAACAGTAAACTGCTGACTTCCAGTTTCTGGTTTGGCATATGAATTGCTTGGAAGTCACCACTCTGTCCCAACAAGAAGAAGCTGAACAGACAAATAAATCAACAATTCCTCTTGGGTCCTAGAAAGAAGGGAGAACACAGGGCAAACCTCAGCCTCCAAAATTGGAGAGATGGGTGAATTCAGGGAGTCACAATTAACTAGAGTGGGGATTCACAAGCAGAAAAATGCCTCTGGAACCAGAGTCAGGGTATGAAATCTTGAACTGGAACTGACGAATTACTGGAGGCACAGACAAGTCTGAGAGTCAAAATCTCCGGGAGGACCCCCACAACAGTGAAAGATTTATCACCCAGAGCTTGACCAGGTTGCCACAGTAAATAGTGGAGAAAAATCCCCTCATTTTTCGGGTAGAGGGAGGGGAAAGGAACCATCTTGAAATACACCAGAGCTCACTAGTCTCCTTAAGGCCTGCCCTTGGGAGAAACTAATTAACCTGAGCTTATCAAGCCTAATGACCTGAGGGATGGGAAACTCCCAACTACGGTCCACCCTAGCCATTCCATCTCACCTAAGCGGGGAGAAAAATACTAAAACACTTGTGAAGTTCACATCCAGAGACACAGGCTCACTACAAGATGGACACCTAATTGTTACCAGAGAGTGGGCCCTTGTCGGCGTGATGTCCAGGTTCTTGGTTTCTCGAGCAAAGAATTGCATGAGACAAAAAAATAAAGTGTTGAAAGAGTAGTTGATTAGAAGAGATAGTACACTTCAAAGAAATAGAAGCACCCCAAACAGTAGAGAATGGCTCAAGGGCCCAAGGTGGCATCAGGAGAAAAAGTACACTCTAAAGGGTTTGGAGTGGGGCGAGCAAAAGAAGAGACTCAAAAGGCCCTTCATCCTTTAGAAACAGGGCTTAATCAAAACTTCTGACCTGCTCTTGGACTGAAATTGTCTCCTACAGAAAAATATGAATACAAGGCAAGACATATGGAGACATCAGTATGTAGAGACATTGTAACCTGGACACAAAGTTTACTTTGAGATGTTTAATGTGCTGCTGCCTTTGTCTTGAAGTGGATCTGCATGGATTCCTGATCCTGGTTTGAAATGATTGCTGCTTAAACAATTCTGAGCACTCACAAGGTGGTAAGTTATTTATTTAGGTACTAAGACTATAGATATTAATTTGAGGCCAACCCTGAAAAAGTTCACTTACTAGAGCTTAAACAGATTAGTCATAACATAGTCAGATACCTGAGCTAATAGAGCCATGAAGAAATAATTGAGAGATCAGAGAAGAGAACAGCCTGGGGAACAGAGACTTCCCCAAAAAAGGTGTGACTTGAGTTTGTATAGAGGGTGAGGAATAGGCCATAGACTCAATCTGAGTAAAGGAAATTGGAATAAGGCAAAAGTTGTGAAGTTAAATGGTGTGCTGTGCCCAGAGTCTGTTCACTGTGGCTAAAGTGGAGATAAGTAACTTTTTTTGGTCAAGTTCCCACATATTCCAGTGAATTCTGACGTGTCTTTGGCTCTTGGACTAAAACTTTGCATGCTAAGCCAAATGGTGATTTATATACATTGCATAAGCAATTCAGTTCAACATGCTGCTTGAAACAATAAAAAATTACATGCTTGTCAAAATATTGAAACATTTATATCAGAGTAGTAATGGGAAACCACAAATATGTGGAAAGAAATGTTGGTAAATAAAATGAGGGAGCTAGGGTGGGGCTTCAACATGATTTCACTGGCAATGAAAAGACCTAAAAAAGGCATATTTAAAGTTGACGATTTTAAGAAAATTAGAGGCATAATTGGATTTGCTTCATATGCTGTTATGTCTCCTGAAAAGGTTTGGGATATGAAAATCAGTTTATTTGACCTAGTGACTATATTTTATCCTATCTGTATCAATTAACCGCCTATTGTTTATATGTCAAGTTTACCCCTGACATTAAGAAGAATGACAGACTTGTTGGCCTTACATCTGATTACCATGCTTCCCAATTCTGTGAAATCTGACTCATCCCCTATGTAATAGTCTTTGTGTCTCTGTCTATCCCTCACACAGATTAATGCCTTGCTCTTTCAGCCCATACCCCAACAACCACACACTTAAATAGCATCATTCACTTGACCAGTTCGGCAAAAGAATGTTTAGAAATTGTTAGAAATCGCCATTCTGAAAATTGAGATGAAATAATGAGCACACAAAGCAAACGGTTTTTGGAATATGCACTCTGCCAGCACAATCTATTTTAGACGAACAATGGGAGACTTTAAATAGGCATAGTTTCATGGTGTCCATTTTGAAATGAATAAAATGTTTTAGGTGACAAAAGGACATGTTTGCTCTCTTTTGCAAGGTCACAAGGAAGACTAAACAAGTTTCTATAATGTGCTATTGTAAAAATGTAAAAAAAATAACATAACCATAACTTCATGGGTATGAAAGTCGTATTTGTACTTTCTAGAGGCTTTTGGTTGTTCTGTTTTAAACTAATGATAAATTTTCCTTACAACTTAGCAACAGTTCCACATAATTATTCCTCCTTTTAAAAAATGTACCTCTTTTTATAAGGTTATTACTTTGTGTGTCTCAGTGTAAAATAAATCTAAATACTATATGTGTACAAAAGAGTACCCTATTTAGCTATAGCATCATAAGGGATAGCATTTTAAAATCAATAGTGTGGGGCATAGAATTAATTAAATAGTGCTATATAAACTTCAAAACTTCATTATATTTTATATCCACACTGTATGAAAATTATCTTGTCTGTAGAAACTTAAAATATAAATATAAGAGAGTTGAAATAAATTATAAAGACCTTTATATTGTTATGGTACTGGCATAAATCAATGGCACACTTAAAAGATATCCATGAACAGAATTTAATAAAGAAGCTTTTCATAGAATTTGGGTAGATTAAGAAATTCACCGTAGATGGTGAAGTACCCAAGGATTACCAACAATGTTAAGGCATTACCACCTTTATTACAACTGGCCTGGTGGGAAAACAGGCTGAAGCAGAACCTATGAAGAGTAGGAGACAAGGAAGGAAAGCTGACCTACACAACTCATGGTCATAGAGGCATTCAGCCACTGCCCAAACTATGGCCAAACCATGAAGCATGAGAGAGCCAAGGACCCTTATACCATACTTTGATTTTGCCCTACTTTTACATCTTTTCAATTACTGTTAGCCCTTTCCCAGAAATAAGGGAAAGAGGGGTTCACATACTGCAGTCTATAGAGGTTGGTTAATCTCTCTAGTCACAGAGCTGAAAAGAGTAAGGTACAAAACTTGTGGGTACACCACTGTGTTTGCCATTCCACATTCATTTGCCATAATACATTTAGAAGAAGAAACTTTCATTCCCCTAGTGAAGGAAAAATGCAATGTTTCATCAGCCACCATATAAAAGCAGACTATGGTTAAATCAGTAAAAATTAGCCACCAGTAGTACTGGTGTATACAATAGAATAAAAAAGAGAGTGTGAATAATTAACAACAGATCTGCTACAGTTCCCATTTTGTAGGTGGCAATAAGGTCTAAATCAGTAACCATGGCTTTCTTTGTACACATTCTATCTTTCCCTGCCCTCTATCAATACCTCAGTTCTTTTTGTTTGTTTGTTTCTCTTTTCTAGAGGGATGACTCAAACTTCTATTACTGTAATTTTTGAGTCCTCATAGGTCCTATCTTCATAAGACTATTGCAGTTTCTCGTTAGTCATTATTATTAAATATGGGAAAACTGAGTTGCACCGAAGTGAATCTCTGGATTCTAGACATTGTCCCCCTTACCGTGATGTGCAGCCATAATCCAGTTTACCCAGGTTATGGAGATCAAGCATGCTGGCCAGTATAGTGATTCAAAAGCATGCTGATTCAATAACATAAAGAGTGCGTCATTGTCTAGGACCAATCACAGTTTCGCTGTTTCCTAGATGAATTACTTTTCTGTTGAGCACTAGTACACCCAAATCTACCAAGCGCATGACTGCAGTTACAGGGACAAATAATAATTCTAGTAAATGTGTAGGTATAATCATTAGAGGGGCCACCTTCAACTTCACCTCTTGGTTTATGGACCCTCGAAAACTGGAAAATCGGAAAGAGGTCAGCCTACATTGGCCTTTGTTTTAAGGTACACTCATATATTATACCCTGTAAGATAACATTGACTTAATTAAACGTTTTGCAGTAGAATCTGTAAATGACACTTTAACAGACCTTTCTGCAGTTCTGTCACATGATAAAACTAGTGAATGTCATCAATGGAAAGCCATTCCTGCATTTTTTTCACCATAAAATTCATTCTCTGGACGAGATGATGTTCTTTAGGTATCTTAGAGATGATTAAAGCATGCTGAGGTGATGCTGGCAAAACTTCTGCAGGAGGAAAAAGCAAGCGTGTACAGATTTGTGCATCCATTCCAATAGGGCCACGTGAATGACCTTCCATGATGGAAGTAATTCAATGTAATCAACCCACTGCCAGGTACAGGACATGAAAGTGTGCTGTACAGGATGTTAGTCTTGCTCTCAACAGTTGCAGTAATCAGATCAGCCATGGCGAGGAAAGGACTTGTGGTCAAGTGCTTGCATAGCTTTTGTCCCTGTGTTCTCTCCAGATTATACATAGGCACATTGACCAAACACAGGCACATCTGTTGGATGAGGCTTATCGACATCTACAGAATGAGTCATCTTGTCTACCTGATCATTGATAAACCTCTCTGTCCAGAAACACTGTCCTGAAAATGTCCATGAGCTCACACATGGTCACACTGTGCTTGTTCTCTAAATACTTCTCCTGAATTCCCCCTTGTAACCAATGTTTATCTTGTCCTTTCCAAGTCTTTGGCAAATTGCCTAATCCCCCATTAAACACTCTCAATAAATCTAATCCATGAGGATCTCTACTTTGGGCCACCTCTCATTCTAGATAAAGTAGATAATGAGATTTGCCGCCCAAAGTTCTTCCCACTGGTAAGTTTCCTTTTCACAGTAGGACCATTAATTAGTAGGTTAGGTTATAGTATACGACTCTATACCAGGGGTGCCAAAAAAAATTTACACAAATAGACACTTCAGTCAACATTGCTCAAGCAGTAGTTCACTGTAATCAGAAGTGTCTGGACACTGATGGTAACTACTTTGAGCACCTCTTGTAATTGCAGAAGTCAAACATGACATATTTATCTTTGATCATTAGTATATATTGAGTATTACAATTTTAATACAGTTTTCCTTTCTTAAAGTGTGTACACATTTTTTTGGCACCCTCTATATTTCCAGTGGTGCCAAAACCATGCATATCCATCTATATGCCAGGTCCAGACTTGATTAACTTTATTTCCTGTTAGTTGCACAGAGGCCATCGTTTTAGGTTCAGAGAGAGATAGCAAAGAATTTAGAGCACGTACCATTGGAATATGAGCCATATTTGCATGCAATTTACTTGTGCCCTCAAGACGTCCTTGGATACATTCACAATATACAATTTTCATTTAAAAATAGAATGCTTTCTCACATGTCCAACTTCTGATTGAGTGTATCAGATAACATATATTTCATAATGGACATCTTGGGTTTCATAGTCACTTAGTGCCCCATGATCAGGCATCCTGCCTCTACATGGGTCCAATAGCAAGATAGGGACTATTTTACTAAAGGTAAAATTTTTGTCAGCAGAGTAATGCATGGCCTTATTTGAACATTTGAGAATCTTCACTGTGATCCTCTTACTGGGACTTGCTGAAGGCTTTAGACAAGTACAATTTAACATGTTGGGTCATACGATCCAAGTGGCAGGGCTGCTTTTACCATAGCCTGAATGTGACACAGAGCCCTTTCTTGCTCTTGGTACTGATGAAAGTGACAACATTACAGACTGTCTGGTAAATGGACTAGAGAATCACACGGGTTTTTTTTTTTTTTTCCTTGCCTCTAAAATTCAAAGAATCTCTCACCAACTGTTCTTCTTTCAACTTAATAGGTGGTTCAAAGAACAGCAACTTGTTTTTCACTGCAAAAGGGATCTCTTAACATGCCCAGAAAACTGGATTCCTGGAATTCTGGTACTCTTATATCTAAGGTATCTATGATGTTTTTGATGTCCTACTCACCAGGTTCAATTAACATAATGGCATTAGTGTATTGATCAAAGCTGATATTCTGAGGTATATCAAAATGATCAAATTTCCTGCAGATTATACCACAACAGAGAACAGCATTGCTGACAAAATCCTGAGCTAAGAGAATAATGGTATACTGTTTTCCCTGAGAGATAAAGGTGAACTTCTTCTGATGTCTTTACTGATTGTACTGAATGTAAATCATTTCTTAAATCAATAACTGGATGCCAGTATTTTGTTGATACCATATGGGACAGTAGTTATCACCATTAGAAAAATTTACAATTATCTAGTTATTTATAAGACTTACTTGACTTTTTAATTAGCCTCAGAAGTGAGTTATGTGGGGATATATAAAGAATCACAACCAAGGCAACTTTGACATTGATAATGAAGGATTCTCTGAAATTCCCACAGGGATGCATTATTGCCTTTGATTACTATTTGGCTGAGGTGAGAGATGAGGTATGGCAGGTGACAATTCCGGGGATCCTTTCTACCATGGTATTCCACAGATATGTTAGGGAACCAACTGAGAATTCTGCACGGTAATAGGTATATTTATTCCCACTCTACATTCTGAAACAGAGAAAATAATTACAGAATGGGTCCATGGATCCACTTGACTCACTCTGAGATTGACTTGGACCAAGACTCCATTTATCCCTTGATTAGCAAAAGCACAGAGGTAAATAAACACTCAATAACTTTGTATACATAAACATCAATTGAAGATCAACCCTGTGTTTATTCATGTATCTCTGGAAAATATTAGCATGATCTTCCCAACTTCCATTTTTCTCCACTTTTGGTTTTAAATAATCAAGCACATCAGAAGAAAATATTGCCTTATTGTGATATCAACCTTCTTATCTGTAGGCTGATCTTTTCATCAAAAAGTGAACAATGACTTTTGCTTTATAAAATTATGGTTCCCTCATTGATTAATTAATATCTTTATTGAGCATATACCAAGAGCTAAGAATACCACCAGGATAGAAATACAATGATAACTTACCTCACTCCAGTAGAACTTATATTCTTTGTTGGAAACAGGCATATATAAATATTTAATTACAGAATTAGAATCAAAAGAAAGGAAAAGTACAGAAGAGATAATCTATATAAAGGAGATATTATTTGGCCTGAGGGTCATTGAAGACTTCCTAAGAAGCAGATGTTTCAGTTGAAATCCAAAGAATACATAAGGTATTAATCAAATAAAAGTAAAAGGAAGTGGGAGGGATATATTAGTGAATCCAAAATTCTAGGCAGTTGGAAAAATACAATGACAGTCTTGAAGAAAACAGATGTAATGGAGGGTCCTGAAAATTATACATCAATGATCAGACTCATATAAGTCATTTTGTCAAAGAGGATTATTTATTTTAAAATGAATAAATTTTACATATGTCACATATATTGTAGATTATAGCAGGAAGTTAAAATCAATGCCTAGAGAAGCTCTTGTATCCTACATTGACACACCCAATTTCAGTAGTTAAAACAAGTTAGATTTTTGAAATCCAAGGAACTGGTTTTATTCAACCCTTCCTTGCAAACAAAACAGAGCTAGCAATTATCTTAAATCACGATATAAGTATCAAATTTGCCATGGGTTTGAAAATTAATCTGGGGAATGTAATTTAGTGGTTACCAGAGGGTAAGGGGGTTGGGGGGTGGGAGATGAGGGTAAGGGGGATCAAATATATGGTGATGGAAGGGGAACTGACTCTGGGTGGTGAACACACAGTGTAATTTATGGATGATGTGATACAGAATTGCACACCTGAAATCTATGTAATTTTACTAACAATTGTCACCCCAATAAATTTAAAAAATAAAATTAAATATATATATATATATATATATATATATATATGTGTATATATATATATATATATATATATATATATATATATATATGGAAAAAACAGCCCTAAAGATTCAGATAGATTCAAGGATACATATAGATTCAAGATGCTTATCAACATATTGGAATAGTTTTGTATAAAATAATGGAATGGGAATGAAGCAACAGAAGGAAGGCAATGAAGAAATAATAAAGCTGTAGTATGTCAGGAGTTCTGGTCAAGAGTAGGTAAATGCTGTGCAAAGAGAAAATGCTCTGCTCACCTTCGTACACAACCACATCAAAATTACAACTCAATTATAGAACCACCACCCTTCAGAACCATCTTAATACTAGCTAAACAGAACTCCTATAACTATAGATATAAATAACTCATATCGAGACTGGTAGAAGAGGCAGAAATGTGAAATGGGCTGGTCCTACACCAAAGTGTGATGGTTAAGAATTGGGAGAGATATCTCCGCTGTAGAATTCCCCTTTGAGAACTGAGGTCCAAGACCTACACTAGGCTACCCAGCCAAGGGCACTAGTGCCAAGAAGAGGAGTCCCTACAACATCTGTCTGTGAAAATCAATGGGGATTCCATCTTGTGAATAGAGGGCTGCTACAAACTCATGTGTCCTCTTGCAGGTCCCAAGCACAGACTCACTCACTCACAAACATTCACCCAAAGCTCCAGCACACTATAGCATCTCAAAAAGTACCAGAGACATATGAGGAGAAACTGAATTGTTTGGCATAATGGCGAGGGCAGGAAGGGCAGCTCTCTCCCAGACAGAAGTGCTGGCAGGTGACATTATTTCTTTATCGAGCCCTCCCTGCACCCAGCCTACAGACAGGCATCAAATCTGAGTCTCTATCAATTTTGCTAACACAGCTTAAACCCCACCCTGGGTATTCCCTGAGAACCTGCCCCTCCCAACTCACAAACTGTCCTCAACCTCTTTCAGCAGTTGTTCCTCACAAGCAGCCGGCCTTGGCCCACACTGCAGACTTTCCTAAAATCTCTAAAAGGTCCACAAACCCAAACAAATAGTGTCTGAACTCAGTGTGCCCTATTCTTCTTGCTAAGTTGTCCCAAGCATGGCATTAGTGGCACCTGCCCTCAGTTCACAGCATAGCCTCCCCCAGGTGACTCCAAGCCCAGAACAGGCAGCTACCAAACACAGATCACTTTGTAGCTCCTACCAGATGGCCCCAGGCCAGACACAGACATAGGCTGACCTTGACCTGCACCAAAACCCTTCCCAAAAGTCCCCAAAACCAACACACCAAGGCCTGGTCTCTTGAAAAGATAAACAAAATTGATAAACCTTTACCCAAACTCATTAAGAAAGAAAAAAAAAAAGGACCTAAGTAAATAAAACCATAAATGAAAAAGGAGAAATGACTATTGACCTGAAAGAAAGAAATACAAATGATTATAAGAAAATACTACAATTATATGCCAACAAGTTGGACTACCTGGAAGAAATAGATAAATTCCTAGAACCATACAATTTTTCAAGACTGAATCAAAAAGAAACAAAATTTGAATAGACCAATAACTATTAACAAAATCAAATCAGTAATCAAAAAACTCCCAACAAACAAAAGTCCTGGACCAGATAGCTTCACAGGTGAATTTTACAAAACAGTCAAAGAAGGATTACAGTTTTTTTCTTCTAAAACTGTTCCAAAAACATTCCAGAAGAGAAGGGAAGACTTCCAAGCTCATTTTATAAGGCCAGTAATACTCTGATTCCAAAACCAGACAAAGACAATATATGACAATATCTCTGATGACCATAGATGCAAAAATCCTCAACAAAATATTAGCAAACCTGATTCATCAATACTTAAAAACATCATACCACATGACCCAGTAGGATTCATTCTCAGAGTGCAAAGTTGGTTTAATATCCACAAATCAATTAACGTAATAGACCACATAAACAAAATGCAGGATAAAAATCATATGATCATATCAATAGATGCAGGAAAAGCATTTGACAAAATCCAGCATCCATTTATGATAAAAACTTTCAGCAAAGTGGGAAGAGAGAGAACATACCTCAACATAATATATATGACAAACATCATACTGAACTGTGGAAAGCTAAAAGCATTTTCCTTAAGATCAACAAGACAAGGACATTCACTTTTACCACTTTTATTTAACATAGTATCAGAAGTTCTAGTCATAGCAATCAAACAAGAAATAGAAGGCATCTGAATTGGGAAGGAAATAAAACTGTCATTTGTAGATGACATGATACTATATATAGAGAACCCTAACGACTCCCCCAAAAAACTATTAGAACTGAGAAATGAATTCAGTAAATTAGGATACAAAATTAACACTCAGAAATGGGTTGCATTTTTATACACTAAAAACAAACTATCAGAAAGAGAAATTAGGCAAGCAATCCCGTTTACAATTGTATCAAAAAGCAAATAAAATACCTACAAGTTAATTTAATCAAGGAGGTAAAAGACCTGTACTCAGAAAATTATAAGACACTAAAGAACACACAAATAAATGGAAGCATATATTGTGCTCATGGTTCAAAAGAATTAATATTGTTAAAATGTCCAATAGCAATCTATAGATTCAATGAAATCCCTACCAAAATACCAATGGCCCTGTTCACAGAAGTAAAACAAATAATCCTAAAATTTATATAGAACCACAAAAGACCTCAAATAGCCAAAGAAATCTTGAGAAAGAAGAACAAAGTTGGAGGTATTATGCTACCTAATATCAGACTACAAAACTATAGCAATCAAAACAGCATGTTCTGGGCATAAAACGAGCCATGCACATCAATGGAACAAAATAGAGAACCCAGATGTAAACTCACACATGTATGGTCAATTAATCTATGACAAAGGAGGCAAGAATGTACAATGAGGGTAAAGACAGTCTCTTCAGTAAATGGTATTGGAAAAACTGGACACATACAAGCAAAAGATAAAACTAGACCACTTTCTTACACCATATACAAGAATAAACTCAAAATGCATTAAAGACTTAAATGTAAGACCGAAAACCATAAAACTCCTAGAAGAAAACATAGGCAGTAAAGTCTTTGACTTTGTTCTTAGTAATATTTTTTTTGGATGTGTCTCCTCGGGCAAGGGAAACAAAAGAAAAAATAAACAAATGGGACTACATCAAACTAAAAATTTTTGCACAGCAAAGAAAACCATCAAGAAAACAACAAGACAACCTACCAAATGAGAGAAGATATTTACCAATGCTACAAACATCAAGGGTTTAATATCCAAAATTTATAAATAACTCATACAACTCAACACCAAGAAAACAAACAATCCAATCAAAAAATGGACAGAGGACCTGAATAAACATTTCTCCAAAGAGGACATATTTTATGGCCAATAGACACATAAAAATATTATCAATATCACGAATCATCAGAGAGGTGCAAATTAAAACCACAATGAGATACCACCTCATACTTGTCAGAATGGCAATCATCAGTAAATGAACAAACAACAAGTGTTGGCAAGGATATGGAGAAAAGGGAATCCTCATACACTGTTGGTGGGATTGCAAATTGATGCAGCCATTATGGATAACAGTTTGGAGGTTCCTCAAAAAGTTAAAAATGGAACTACCTTATTACCGAGCAATTCTACTTCTGGATATTTATCCGAAGAAATCCAAAACACGAATTCAAAAAGATATATGTACCCCGATGTTCATTGTAACATTATTTACAAAAGCCATGATATGGAAACAACCTAAGGGTCTATCAATAGACAATTAGATAAAGAAGAGGTGGTACATATATAATGGAACATTACTCAGTCATAAAAAAATGAATGAAATCTTACCTTGTGTAACAACATGGATAGACATAGAGGGTATTATGCTAAGTGAAATAAGTCAGACAAATACCATACAATTTCATTTATATGTGGAATCTACAAAAATAAAAAAATTAAAAGTAAATAAAGGAACAAACAAAACAGAAAAACTCATTGATACAAAGAACTGATGATTGCCAGGTGGGAAGGAGATACGGGAGCTGGGTAATAAAGAAGGGATTGTGAAGTACACGTTATCTGTTACAAAACAGTCATGGAAATGCAAAGTACAGCATAGGGAATGTAATCAATAATATTGTAATAACTATGTATGGTATCAAATGGGTATAAGATGTGTCAGAGGGATTACTTCATAAGTTATATAAATGTCTAATAACTATACTGTATACCTGAAACTAATATAATATTGAATGGCAACTGTAACCAAAAAGTAAATAAAATATTTTTAAAAGATTCTGTATGTCATAAACTGAAGGGTATGATTAATTCAATAATTGTCCTATACTCAATAGGATACATAAGAATATGACAAAATTATGAAACTTATTTGTAATCTCAGACGGTTGCCTTTGAGGTATTTATATCATATTTCATGTTAACCTCTACCATAAAGGAAGTATAGTATTTAAGGAGGTCAGCTTAGCTAGACCACAGATGGCAACTGTCAAGATTAAGCTGTGGAGGGAGAAGGAACACAAGTGATACCATTCCTTAAAATGTCTGTTAAAGAGCCCTAAGAAGATATTGCAGGGCTTTAGGGGAAGCACTAGAATGCTCATATTTACATTTTAGTGGATGCCAGAAGAGTTAGAAAGCAGTAATTCAGCAGAAAGACAATTATAGACTTGAAAAGGGGGATGATTGTGGAGATAGAGAAACATGAGTTGATTGTAAAAATATTTTCAAAATTTCTATCACCCCTCCCTCTGATCATCAACTTTCTGCAGATAGACTATTTAGACATTAATGCTAACAAGAAACATAGTGATAATATCTTTAATAGAACATTGCCCAGCAGTCACCTCCTTATTCTAAGAACTATGGCTGGAGGCATTGAGAACATCAACTTTTTAATGAAACCTCCAAGCTTCAGTAGCATGGTGTAAATTGAACACGTTGGCATTGCTATTTTCCAGTGCCACATTTTTAACAGCTAGGTAGGTAAAGAACAGGAGAAGTCACTTTCAATGTAAATGATTATTACTTAATTTGCAAAGAAATTAGTACTAAGAAATCTTTAGAAGTTAATAGAATATCATTACTTGACTAAGTCACACAACATAAAACCTGTAATGCAGAAAGCCAGGCATTTTTCATATAAGTACATGGCTCCCTTTATGCTGAGAACAATGGTGAAGCAAAACTCAGATACCTTGAAGCAACCACTTTATAAGCTTAAATAACTCTAATGAATTTCTATAACAGGTAATTTTTTTCACACACTAAATTACAGGAAGTTATGTAAACCAGTACCATGAAATTATTTGGTTCTTCTAGCTGAGAAATGACTCAGAACCTGTTACAAAAACTTTGTGGGCTTCCTATCTGGTCCAGATTCTCTCTTTTACTTTAAAATGAAATTGTGTGCTCTGATTCAATTATTACAAAGTACAGATGATCCCCTACATTAAACAGGCAAAATATAGCATGAAAAAAGCCATACTCTCAATCTTCTTCAATGAAAACCCTTTCAACTAATGTTGACAATGAAAATCTCCACATAAGGAAATATGTAGTAAGAATACTTGTTGCCAAGATTCAACTTAGGAACTGTAAGGGTCAGTATTATTTGTCAATTTGGGTAGACTATAGTCTCCAATTATTTAACAAAACACTAATCTAGATGTAGCTGCAGATGTAATTAAAAGTCCATAATCAACTGGCTTTAAGTAAGGGAGATTATTTTAGATCATCTGGATAGACCCTAACTTCCATCCTAAGACCCTAAGACCCTAAGAACAGACTGAGGCTAACCTAAGGGAGAAATTCCACTCATAGCAGCTTCAGCTCATGCTGAGAGCTCCAGCCTGCCCTATCTGACAGTGTGCCCTACTGATTTCAGACTTGCCTTGCCAGCTCTCACAAGCGTGTAAGACAATTTTTTGCAATAAATATCTTAATATGTATCTCTTACTGGTTCTGTGTCTCTGACTGACCCCTAGTTGATACAGGGATATTCTATCCTGCTAGTTTAAGAAGGGGAAGAGGTCTGCAAGCCTCTTAACACTCTGATCCATCTAAGAAACATGGTCTTCCCTTTATTTACCAGTCCAGGAAGGAAAGTTTCTGGGAGGTAGGAGTGGTGAAAGAGAATTATCAGGATTACTGCAAATTTTATCAAACTAAGATTCTATCCTAGTTCTGAATATATATCCTAAGTCATCCCAAATCTCAAAAATAACACTCTTTAATGCCAGATTATTAATCAGAAAAAATTGGCAGTTCCTTCATTTATCCTTCGTAGAAAAGAGAGAGGGGGAATAAGCGATAGAGGGCGAGAGGGATGGAAGAAGAGACGCCCGAAGGTAAAATGAAAACACTGCTTTAATAAAGAATTAGAATCAATATAGGAAAACATACAGAAGTAAACATACACCATGTCCTCTAGTTTACAGATATAGTTCATTTATCTATAACGTGGTCTTCTACAAGTCAGATGCCCTGTTGAGTTACATATTTGACTTCTGTCATGAACAAATCCATTTCTTCCTTACCATCCAATACATTCTATATCATCTCATTTCTTCAACAACCAAACCCAAAATACAGTGAGAGACACTATAGAATCCCTTCTCGGAGACCTGCCGTCTCAGTTTTAGGGTTTTTGTCTGAAGTAGTGCATCTTTTCTGAATGAAAGTCACATGGAATATCCAGCCTCAAGTTCAGGCTTCTCCAATACAACCATATCTCACTAAAACACAGCAATGGCAATAATTATCCAAGAGTTATGCAAAGTTCCTGTTGGGAAGTCTGGAGTACTGTACCTGTACAATGTAACAGAAAACACCACTATGTGTGTTATACAAAAAATAGCTCTGGCTGTTGTTCTCTTCCATCTCCAACAGTTATATTTCCTGTAGCCTTCCAACATCCTCAGTCCATATTATAAGGTCCTTGTGACCTGCCAAATATTAGATTGTACCTGTTGTTTACATAGGTCAAACTAGACATTTAGATAGGATAGAAATCATCTGCCTACTACTTTCAATTGGATGGTAAGATTAATATTTGCCACTAACGAAGGAATGGGTTAGTGCTTTTTATTTAGTGTTTTTCTGGGTACAGACAGTTCCACGAACTTCCTCTTGGCTCTTCTTGCTATAATACGTATTACCACATGGGTAATGGTGGGATGCAAATGCGGATTCTGTTTGGTGTTGAGATATCAGTTCCAATTATACACGCAGAAATTGGGATGGTAAACATTTTGCTGCTTCAAATATTTGGAAACATCTTTGCTTCAACTAACCCCATAAACCTCCATAATACTGAAATTCTTCATTGGCATTCTGGGTTCTAAGGTACAAGAAATAAATTAGAAAAATCCCTGAAATGTTTTACCTTTTCTCCAGAAAATATTTGCTTGGTAAATGATCCCTGTGAAGTGGGCATGAGGAAGATTCAATAAACAGATTTATAATGTCATTACTGAGTCCTTATTCCATAATACTCAATATCTTCTTTGAAAAGACTCTGGGTATGGGATCTGGGTGCAAAGCAATTCCATCATGATGACTCAAAGCAGCATCATTTTATCTGGGGGACAGGAGTTATACAAATCAGACAAAGTTTCAGTGGACTTCCTATTGTGGTCTTGAGTTTCTATCAATTAACCACAATCAAGAGTCTCTAAGAATGAAATTATTCTGGTGTCTGTGATGGACATGCTATTTGTGAAGGTGATGCACCACTATCTCTTTGATAATTGTATGTCCTCCTTGTTCACTGACAGCAGAATCCTCCCATTCCTAAATAAATCATATCTGCAAAATCTCTAAGCAGAATTTGCATCTTATAGAGAAAAACCACCAAGGTAGTTTCAAAACCATCTCAAGACTTTCTCACCACTGTATTTCTCAAAATAAAAAAGAATGCCTCGTAACCACTCTCAGGGTAAAAATCAGGGAATATATAGGTCGATCACCAATAAAACACATTCTTTAAACATTCCTATGTCCAAACATTTGCTTTATACCTCAACATATCAAAGTTTGATCCTCCAAACACATGACAAGAGTGTCTATACTGCTCATTAAAAATGCGTATTTCTAAACCTTATCCTACCTTTAATGAATTAAATGTTCTGTGAGTCCTGAGAATATACTATATACTACCAAATGAAGAGGTTCTGAGGGACCCTAAAATTTGACAATCAATGCTAATTTTACTAAGAGTTTTCTGATAGTTAACTTTGCTTAGCACAACTCCCCTTTAAATCTCAAGTACGTACAGTCACATGAACAAACAGAATTTAGATTATGGTAAATTCCCTAACCTACCATTAAGTTATTGTATTCCTAGGGAAAATTCAGCCAGTATCCATTCCTAAACATTTCCCAGATATCTGCTAATATAAATTAGAAAAGCCCTGCAATTATTTTGGCATGTAAGAATTATATTTAAGCGTTTGACTTAGTAATTGGAAATATGGGCATACTGGATCCCAACTGATCCAGTAGAAAAGAGGACTTAAGGGCTGAAACAAGAGAAAAATACACTAACTTTTGTAAGAAATTGCTAAGATAAAGAAGTTACAGCATCTTTAAGCCAGGAGGTAAAAACTTGACGTGACAAGAGAGAAGGTACTGCTTTATTTAATAATTAATGCTCACGTTGGTGAGAGTGTCAAAAAGCTGAAATTCCTTAAAATCTTTATTTCTATCATAAAAATCAGGGCTTCACTCATTTATGAGAAATGCAATATATATATATATATATATATATATATATATATATATATTGCATTTACACACACACACACACATATATATATATATATATATATTTTTTTTTTTTGCTTAAAATACCTGGTGAGTTTATGAATCTAACTGACATTAAAATTTGGAATTTGACAGAATTAAACCATATTTTCAGCGTAATAAATAGGTAAGAGTTTCTTCTTCCAAAGTCTTGGGAATCCTTGGATTGAAGTATGCATTATCAGTCAAGAATTTAGGGTCTTGTAGTTGTCATTTTCCTTAACTTCTTCAATGCTATTAAAAGCAGGATTCTACTACATAGTTTTTGCTTAGGGGGAGTGGGAATGTTTGTTTTTTATTTTCATACCTTTTATACTGTTCTAAGGTCAGAAGCAACTCAAACTCCTAAAGTCATACTTTTATCAGGCATTTTAGTCCAGCTGTGTACAGGTGATAACTAAATTAGATATTTCACCACTACATACCATGGATTGTTAGATTTGCTTGCCCCTGCTCTAAGGAAAATTCTAATTGAGTCATGCTCAAATTAAGATGGGTAACAAATCCTAAGTCTTTCTTACTCCCATTTCTTTATCCCATTTCTGATATCAAGTCGATTTTTGTGTTGAAAATAACATTAATTTTGTATAAATTAAGCAGAGAATGAATTAATTGGAAGGACAGGAGAGAGCACATAATCTAGTACAAATTTAGTAATCAGGCAGGAGGCAAAGCAAAGCCAAATATAAATGAGATAAACGTTTGTTTATAACAACTCATCTCATCCCCTCACCACTACATTTTTATGGTCTATATTTCCTGTAGAACCATAGCCCCTACGACCTTGTACTCTACCATTGGACTCCAACATACGAGGACAATATGCACTTTTCTCTGATTTCTCAACTCTAGTCTCTTCCAAAAGATCTTGCACTTTGTGACATTCTTTCAAAAGTTAAATTTCAGAAGAAAAAAATCAGTTGAACTTAAGTTATACTCACTTTCCTTTGCAGCTAAAGAGCTGAGAGAAGGAACATCTACTCTGCATTGGGAGAGGGGGAGGGTAGAAGATGGGAGGTGGGGACACACACAAATATATACATATTTACAAAGTCCTTCTCTTGTCACTAATAATTTATGTTTCTTTCAATTCAGCAAATGCTGGTTACTTACCTTATTTTTGAATACACTCTATTGAGTAGAGGATGCAAACTTTAATGAGAATGGCTTTACCTTCAAGGAGTTTCCCATCTAATCACTTTGGAGAAATCATACAACCATTCTAGAATTCAGCTGTAATGCCTATTAAATGAGGCACTTTAATTATTCAAACCACTTATCTCTCCTTCTCTGTCCATACCACTGGGAGTGAAATTGAGGGACCAGAGGTAAAGGGGAAAGAGTTATAATTTGCATTTTCTTCCATAAAAATTTAGGAAGTGTAAAATCAGGAGACTAAGTACTGCCAAAATCTAGGTGGGAAGGTCAAATCCATGATGTCAAATGTGGAAGAGAAAAAAGGTTGCTAAAGTTGAAAGCAAGTTTTAAAAGCCAGGATATGGATCCAAAATCTGAGAGGGAAGGAAGCCAATATCACAAAAGCAGGTTGAGTAAAATGGAGAATAGTTCAGGGAAATTTCCTAAACAGGTGCTGCCTAGTTGGCATTTATGCAGGGTATGGATAAACTAGCCAAATTTAAAGAACTGGAGATATAAAATTAAAAATTTCTGCAGAAAATATAAAAATCTGAAAGCTATTTTTCTACCTCTAAAATTTTGGACTCAATTATTTTTGAAACATTGTCTGGCACAAATAAGGCACTTGGTTAAATAATAAAAAATTATTATTATTATTATTATTATTATTATTATTATTATTAATTATTTCCCTTTAACCTATAGCAGAAAATCAGCTTGAACCTCTGCTGTGCTTGGCTGACAAACAGGTCAAAATTTTATTTTCATGAAATATGAATGGGTTTCCTGAAAAAAAAATTCAACCTAAAGGAAGAATGAACAAATCTCAATAAGCTTGACCAAGGAATAAACGTCTGGCCTCAAGGGTAAAGCTAAAAACAACTTGGTGGCTCTCAGGAGCAGCTATCTTTTATTTAAATACCCACTGGACTCATTCTTACTCTTTCAGAGAATCTTCTGACAAAAGCCAGGGACATGAGATTGGAGAAGCAGAAATAGAATCAAAACAAAAATTGACATAATTTTCTAAATGTGAAAAATTCATTGTGATGCAAACAGTCCTTCTGATTAGCCCTGTAACTGATTTAGAAAAAAATTCTGAGAAAGGTATTTTCACCTACCTCATAATGGAACAGAGTTGGATTTGGTCATTTCAAAGATTCCGTGGCCTATATTGTAACAAGGGACAAAGGTGATGGGAGGACATTGCAATTTTTAGTGGGTCCCAGAGGAAGACAGTGAAGCAGCAGCTGCATCCTGAAAGACATAATGTGATTCTATATGGATGTAAAACAACCTCTGAGGCCCTCAAACACTTGACATTCTGCGTGAGCAGATGGGGGAAAGAACCAGTGGGACTTGAATTGTTACAGTTATTATAGCTTCATGTTTACCCATGGGCTACTTTACAAGACTTCTAAAATTGTTTGAATCCAAAATATTTAAGAAAAAAGTATTGACATATTTGTGAATGAGTATATTTGCAAATAAGCATTGGCTTAAGAGAAATTGGCACTAGACTCTTAAATGTGTACCATTGATTACTATAGTTAAGATTCACAAAACACTTGCCATCAAAATTAAATTTCTCAAAAATTCTAGGTTCAAAAGAGATTAAAAAAAAAAAGATTTCTCAAAATAAATGTTGACCTTTATTTAATAATTGTTAGCAGCTTTCTTCTCAAGTAACCATAACACTAAGAATAATTCATTCTGAGTCACACTTTCATTTAAAGAAGTCTCATCAGTGCTTGATAAGAGAGTCTTTGCCTTCTCTTGCCCTTATTCTGACATTCCTCTGTTTATTTAAATTTAATTCCTTGTTTGATATTAAAATGTTCTTTGTTACTTAACTCCTCATACTATTAACCTGACTCCAGACGTTTTAAACCAATGATAACTCATATTTTCTGCTTTTTTCACTCTTGATCTTTTCTTTGCACATATTCAAAAACCATCTCACCCTTCTTTGTTTTTTCTTGTCCTATTCTTTTTATCATACATAAATACACCCACTGTACTTCCCAAATAACTATGCCAAAAATATTCACATTTTCTAACTAACCTACAGGGCTTATTCATAAAACTGGTTATAAAGATACTAGTGAAAGTCTATTCTGTAGTCTTCTATCACCTACAATGTAGGTGACAGAAATCATAAATTAATAATTACATGGGATAAGTGTTCCACAATTATTTTTCTGTATTACAGTCTCATATAAATATTTATTGAATGAATAAATAACAAATGAAAATTCTCTAAACTCTTAATAGGTTTATATCTCTGTCCTGTATATGTTATTAAACTGCATTAAAAACCTTCAAAGTGAAATTCTGTCAGGATCTGTTTCTCCTTCTCTGGGGCGACAAAAGGCTTTGTTTGATATTTTGTGTGAATAGATATAGCTGACGCATCCCACCAGGAGCCAGGCATGTTAAAAGAAGATAATTCTAGCACCCACCTCAGTGAGTTACTGTGAGTACTGAAAAAGATATTATTGTTAAGTTCGTATCACAATTCCTGGCACATAGTCAGAGTGAAGTACATGTGATGACTTTTCTAATACTGGCCAAAGTAGAAACCTTATATTTTCCTGTGAAAACTGAGGCTTAGAGAGGCTTGCTCATAGCCAAACAATTATTAAGAGCAGAGATGGGATTTATCCAGAGATATCCAACCCTACAGCTAGTGTTCTTAACCAATATTGTCCTATTCTGATTTACCCACCCAGTAATCCCTTTCCTGGAAAGCACTTGGGTCTTACTTGCCCATTTAATGGATGGACACCTCTCAAGTGACATGGAAGCACACTGAGAGAAAAGATCAGTTAATAGAGATGACATGCTCCAGTTCAATTACGTTTATAAGTTACTTATTGCTCCCAATTAAATATTCATCAGGAGCAACAGTAGACAAATATATGCACCTGAGTATTTCATTTTTCCTCATTTTGTGAGTGAAGTGTGTGTGTGGGGGGAATCATAACTAGAGCTTTCCTTAGAGGTTACAGTTTATGACAAGTATTTGGCTTATGGGAAGTATGTGAACATATCTGCATTTTATCTGAAGAGCAATCACATGCATAAAATATTATGAGTAGAATATTCAATAATTCTGTTTGGTAAGAACAGGTAGGCTTTGAATATATGAGGAGTGATCAAAATATATGGTGAATGTTTAAGTTAAAAAAACTTTATTACAATAAATGACACATTTTCATTAATTCCCCTCAAAATACTGCCCCTTGCTTCGAACACACTTATCCCATCCTTCTGGCCACTTTCTGAAGCAGTTCTAGAAGTTCTTTTTTGTGAGTGTTTTTAATTGCATTGTCATGGCTGAATCAATTCAAAAAGTTTACCTTTCATGGTCATTTTGACTTTGGAGAAGAGCCAGAAGTCGCATGGTGCCAGACCCAGTGAATAAGGTGAATGAGGACACACTGTAATGTTTTTGTTTGACAGAAATTGCCCTATACTAGAAGCGATGTGTGACACAGAGCGTTTTCATGATGGAGGATGATTTATAGTGCACTTTAAAACACACCTTCTCTTAACCGTAGCTCACACCCAATTGATTGCACTGAACAAGCTGAAACTTGTCACACACTGTTGCTAAGGTTAGACACACCGCTTCCCAAATTGAAGATCCCTGCCTTTCCATTGGATGGCACTCAGTATCAGCACTCACCGTATTTTGTGATCACAACAGAAAGGTTCTGTATTACACATCACTTCTGGTATGGCAATTTCTGTCAAATAGAAACATTACGGTGTGTCCTCATCCACCTTATTCACCAGATCTGGCACCATGCGACTTCTGGCTCTTCCCCAAAGTCAAAATGGTTCAGGACATCGAGGCAGCCATGGAAGCGCAACTAAAGACACTCACAAAAGAGGACTTCCAGAACTGCTTCAGAAAGTGGCAAGAACAATGGGATAAGTGTGTTCAAAGTTAGGGGGAGTGTTTTGAAGGGGATTAATGGCAACATGTCTTTTACTGTAATATATTTTTTAAACTTAAACATTAACCATATTTGTTGATCATATCTCATAAAGCTAAAAAATTTGAACTTTATAAGTTAAGTGAAAGGAAGTAAATAAAATTTTTGGTAGGAGAGAAACCCAATTTCTTTTGTCACAAGCAAACTTGTTAAATAGAAACCTAATTGAAATGCTCCTAAACTATTTTCAATCTATACTCTGCTTGTATAAAACTTCTCTCTATGAGGAGGCTCAACATTAGTGAAATATATATGAGATTCAAAAAGGCATATCCCCAACTCGGTATTGGTCTTTGGGAAAACTAAGGTGAGAAGTTATCAAAGGAGTGATCTTGGCATGCTCCGTAGTGGTTTGAGTAGGATATTTTTTCTTAACAATACCCTTATGTAAAATTTCTATAGACTGAGAAATCAAAGAGTATGTTATTTCTTTAGCAGAGATGTGAGCTTAAATTTCATCCAAACTAATTATAATCATTTTTCATCACAAATAAAAATACTTCCTGTCTAGAAAGACAAAACTGCTTTATAACAGAAATGTTCAGTGCTATCTGAGTTTTATGTTACTTATTTGTCCACATACTCACTTTCTGAATTTTCAACAGCAGATGATAGTAAGTAGGCAGAATTATACATTCGTAGTAAATATTTCTCAGATATTCACTTTGCACTTAATAAGGAGGTCTGTGCTTGAAGGAGAAGGACAGCATAGAGAGAAGAAATGTAAATCTAGCCTATTGTTAATAGCTGGCAGTGACAGCTACTGAAGTACTCATGATACTCTTTATTTGTTGCATACAAACGGGCTGCCCACAAACATAGGGAAGAAAGAGCCTGAGGACTATGAGTGAAAACATGAGTTTGTCAGTCGACAACTATTCCCAAGTACTCAGTATGTGCAAAAGTCTCTTTTGCATGTTATAGAAATTTTCAAATTAGCAAGTAAGTCTAAAAGCTGGAAACACATATCTACTCCCATGTTTATGTCTCACTATCCTCTCTTGTACTGTGCTCTCATTCATATCATAATACCCACATGAAATTTCCTCAATATATATATATACCCTCTCTCACTTCCAGAACCTAGCATGTGTATAGGACTGTAAATGATTTGTGATTTATTCATAGTCTGTGTCAGGCTGGATGTGTACATCTTCATGAAATCTCCCCTTACCCTTCTCTTACTTGTCCCTCCTCTGTCTTTCCATTGCCTCCATACTTAAATCTAGTAAAGCTTTTGCCACATAGACTCAAAACAGTCACCCTTTCCCATTAGACTGTAAGCACATTTATTTGGGGACCAAAATATGTTACAGTTTAGTTACTAGCATAGTGTCATATGAGCTTAAAAACTAAATAGTTTTTTGTGTGTTGAGTTTGGAAACAATATTGAATTGACAGTCAAAATACTCAAGCCTGAGTTCCATAAAGCAGTTAGCTTGAAAAGAGTAGACGAGTAATACATTAATTCCAAATCTACATATTAGAATCACATCTATTTCACAAATCCATGATAAACATTATATGAAATAACACATGGGAAAGTGCTTTAGCTGTAAAATAACATTTTAATGTTAATTTTCAGTTGAATAAAGAAGTCATTTATCTGCGTTCTTATGTTTTACTAGTTCTTATCATCAACCGCTGAAATTTATGGAACATCCTGATAAGCTAAGAACATCCTGATAAGTTTATTCTCAAAAAGTATTTGAGAATAATCTATAAAAATAAAAAAAAAAATAAAAGAAAGGGAATAGATATATTGTTCATACATGGAATGTAACATTAGATGAAAAAAATGAACTCATATAGTGAAAGCAGAGGAATATAGTCTCAAGAACTCTTTGGAAAACTCAAAAGGTAAACAGCAAAAAAATATACATAATTGTTGAGAGTACTAAATCTATGAAGTTTTGAAGGTTTAAGAGAGAGAAAAGGTTGCTAAATTTGGTAAAGAGAAATGCATGGCACAGATATTTTTAGTAAGATTTATTCAAGAGCTGCCATTGTACATTGAAATCACATTTAATTTACTTCTGCTACCAAGCAATTTGCCAGGGTTCTTCACTGGATTGATTTGAACTAGAGTCCCTAAGAAACAAGATTCGTTAAATAATACCTTATAAATATGACAGTTACTGATAGCACAGTATGATTTTTGGGCCTCTCGGCCTTTGGCATTTTCCATCTCAGTTCTTAGGTTTGGTTACAAGACAATTATATTTTAAACTCAGTTACTAAACTGCATTCTCTTTTCAGGCCTTTTTCCCAATCCATTTTGACCACATGAGGAAAAAGTCACAGCTAACCAATTAATTTCCCTAATTAATAAACTTTATTTGGCCTTCAGCCTCTCATGGTATGCTCCATGCTGTTCATCTAACTGTCTGTCTCAAGCTTTCCATCCGACCTACTTGCACAGAGCTGTGATGGTTTGGGCAGCATGCCAAGATTTCCACAGCTTTTACAAACCCATTAAAAGCACATTACAACCCCTTTTGCAAATCTGTCCACGTACACCACTGTGTCACAGTTGCATCTCTGCCTAACTTCTTATCCATACCTTTACTGACTCTCAATTTAACTACTCAATTCACTTCTGCAGTAGACTCTCGGGGGTCATATTTTCAAGTTCTATGATGATCCACGTGAAGCCGATCACAGAGGTATAGCAACACCCACACCGACACACACAACTACCATTTCCTCTTTTTGAAACACTATCTCTTCACTGCATTTTTCTCTAACATTTCTTTTCATTTGTTTAAAGTTGTGATGGACTCCTTATAGTTTCCCTCATAGAAATATGTAATCTGTAATCTCCTCCCATTCGATCCTGGCTATCCATTAATTACTCTGATATTGGTAAATGGAATTTCTCCCCTGTAACTCCTGTTGCCCATACCAGTCTTCTTATTACTCTCCAACTCATTAGCTCTCCGTTTCCAAGCTCAGCTGAAGGTAGAATGTTTTTCTATTGCCTGACTTTATTCTCATTCTCTTCTTCCCTTTAATACAATTACTGAGGTAAATATCATTGATCTACTAAAGACTGTCTTGTAATGTGAACCTCAAAGGATCAATCACACATACATACTAGATCAACGTGGTAAATACTGTCTGTCTCTGTGTTACACCTGTTCCAAAAGATCACTGTTTTAAATGGGATCATTATTATTGGTGCAGCAACATTTGACGTGTGCAAATCTTGGAGAATTTATTACTTAGGAAGTCTCTATCTCTATGTCAAATTTCTATATCTACAAGGCATGCATGATTAGCATAGATAAAATTCACATCAGTCTACCCTAAGCCTTGAAACAACGTACATCACTGTGAACATCAGTGTTTAGCATACGGTAAGGGCTATCTAATGTTGTTATATTTTCCCTGGGTTTTAATGTTATGTTGGTCGTCCAATCCTTTTCATTTTTAGGACAGAAGATGTATGTGTTATATACATATAGAAATATTTATATATGCTATAATTGAATGATGGTGAAGTATAGAGGAAAATAAATGGACATAATTATAATATTATTGGGCATTTATTAGGTAGCATGCCCTGTGCATAGCACTTTAAAACACTTTATTTCTTGTAGTCCCATAAGTCACCCTGATTTACCTAAAAGAAAATCAAGTTTTGAGAGTATAAGCATCTTGCACAATTTCCTTTGCTAAGAAGGGAACTGACTGAGATTCAAACTCATGTCATCTGGCTCTAGAATCCAAATTCTTATAGCAAAGATATTTCACAAGAAAATCATACGGCATTGGGTCTTAAAGGGTAAATAGAATTATGCCATATAGACATGGCCAAAAAGTCCTTCTAAATTTACAGAGCAAAATGAGTGTCTCTTTAAAGGAGAAAGCACATTCCAAACATATTCATCATAAAAGTTTAAAGAGATTGATGACGTCATAGGAATGGCAGCAGCGGGGCGCACTTTCTGAGTTCTCCTCCGGATCTTATTACAAACGGGACCCGTAACCCATCAAAGAACTCTTTGCTCATCACACAGAACAGCTAAGAGACTCGTGGAAGGATTACTTGAAGGTGCGCTAATTGGGCGAGCAGGGAAAGGAAGGAAGGAAGGGAGCGGGAGTGAAAACGTGCGGGCCCGCCGCGGGGTCCCGGCCGGCAGTGGCAGCGGCGGCGGCAGCGGCAGCGGCAGCTGCGAAAACCACGGTGGCACCCGCAGTTCCAGGCACACACGGGATCCCAGGGCGGAGCGGAGAGCACAGAGACCAGGAGGTGGGCTCTTTCCCTGCGTTCCACGGCTGATTTCTCCCACAGGGAGGGTGGCTAGTGGGCCCTAGGGCGGACAAAGAACACAGACTCCATACCTGGGCCCCTCCCCCGCCCTGCTCTTCCAATCCTACCCGCCCCCAGAGACTTAAACTGGCCCCTGAACTGAGGAGTAGTGTCAGATTACAGAGGAGCCGTAGTGCTCAGGCTCTGGGAAGCCTGACAGGCAGCCCTGACCCAGGGAAGAGGCTGGGAAGAGTGTGATTTTGGCTGGGCTAGGAGAGAAGAGACTCCTCCACCCCCAGCCACCACCTTTTATGTCCTGCAGGAAGAGGGTGACGCGCGGCTGGGCTGGGAGAGAGAAGACCCCTCCTTCCCCAGCCCCCACCCTTTCTGGCCTGCCTAGCGAGGGGCAAGTGCAACTGCAGAGACACACCCAGAGATCAGCAGTAAGGCAGGCGCAGCTCTGGGCTTTCAGCAGTTCAGAAATCTCCCGCCCGCACCCCCCCATACACACACACACACTGAAGAAGTGCCCTAAGACTCAGGAGTACTGAACACGGGGTTGGTGGCGCTACTCTCAGTATGGATATGTGCAGACAAGGGCAGAAACTGCGCTGACTTTGTAAAAACTATCATCCAGATCCCTCAGGCCCATGCATTTAAATCTACAGTCCCAAAGTCACTCTGGGCACCAGGTGACCGGCTCTGCCTGCGCAATAAGCAGGGGGCTTTTTGGTACAGCAGAGGACAACCTGGACATTACTTGGTGGGCTTAAGCCAAGACTGGCACTGCTTTTTGTTTTGCTTTGTTTTATTTTGTTTTGCTTTATCTTTATATATTTGATATCTTTGCCTGTGTCCAGTGGGGGTTATCGGGTGTTTTTACATGTGAATGTATTTGATTTTTTTCTTTGTTGTTGTTATTGTTGTGCTTGGTGATTTGCTTTGTTCTGAAACTGCCCTACCAGGGCCCAGCTTAAGAGGCACAAGATTCAACATATCCAGAGGCCAACTCCAGACCAAACCAGAGTACTACTGGGTTTGACCTACAAGTCACACACCCAGAGGGAATTCTCTGCAGTCACTAGAGCCCATATAAGCCAAACCACATTTAAGTGGTCAACCCTCACGCAGCAAAACGCCCTGCGGGGGGCAGAGCCAAGTCTCACAACGAGTCAGCCTAGGAGTTAACCCCACCTACTCACAAGCAAAAAGCAATTAAAGATCTTCTTGAACAGGACAATATACACAACACAAGAGTCACCTTTGGAGCACACGCAGAGGAGAAGAACGAAGTAGTGCAAGTCAAATATAAAGGACACATACTACATAAGATAACCTAGCAAGAACTAAGAACTCTAGGGGATCTACCTAATACATCAAAGCAAACACAGAGAGTCAGCCAGAATGGGGAAACAAAGATACACATCCCAAATAAAAGAACAGAAGAAACCTCCACAACTGGAACCAAATGAAGCAGAGGTAACCAACCTTTCAGAGACAGAGTTCAGAACACTGGTGATAAGAATGTTTAAGGAGCTTAGAGAAGACATAAAGAAGGATGTAGAAATCATAACGAACACCAGTTAGAAATAAAGAGCACAATTACCGAAATTAAGAACTCACTTGAAGGAATTACCAGCAGGTTAGATGAAGCAGAGGATCGAATCAGCGACTTAGAAGACAAGGTAGCAGAGATCACCCAAATGGAACAACAGAAAGAAAAAAGAATAAAAAACAATGAGGATGGCTTAAGAGACCTCTGGGATAACATCAAGCGCAACAACATGTTCATCATAGGAATACCAGAAGGTGAAGAGAGGAAGCAAGGGATTGAGAACATATTTGAAGTAATAATATCTGAAAATTTCCCCAACCTGATGAAGGAAACCAACATACAAGCCCAGGAAGAGCAGAGAGTTCCAACCAGGATAAAGGCAAACAGGTCCACACCAAGACACATTATAGTTAAAATGGCAAAGCTTAAAGACAAAGAGAGAATCCTAAAAGCAGCAAGAGAAAGACAGAGGGTTACATACAAGGGAACTCCCATAAGACTATCAAATGACTTTTCTACAGAAATATTGCAGGCCAGGAGGGAGTGGCAGGAGATACTCAAAGTGATAGAAAACAAAGGCCTATAACCTAGATTGCTTTATCCAGCAAGGCTATCATTTAAAGTTGATGGAGAGATAAAGAGCTTCCCAGAAAACAATCAGCTAAAGGAATTTATTACCACCAAGCCAGCATTGCAAGAAATACTAAAAGAACTTCTGTAAATAGAAGAAAGATCAAAACAACCTAACTACAAATTAAAAAATGGCAATAACTATGTACCTATCAATAATCACTTTAAATGTAAACGGATTAAATGCTCCAATCAAGAGACATAGGGTGGCTGACTGGATAAGAAAGCAAGACCCTTGTATATGCTGTATACAAGAGACTCACCTCAGAACAAAAGACACACTAACTCAAAAAGAAACAGAAAACCTGAATAGACTGATTACCACCAGGGAAATTGAATCAGTAATCAACAATCTCCCAACAAACAAAAGCCCTGGACCAGATGGCTTTACAGTGAATTTTACAAAACGTTCAAAAAAGAATTATCACCTATTCTCTTCAAGCTCTTCCAAAAAATCCAGAAGGAGGGAAGCCTCCCAAACACTTTTTATGAGGCCACTATCACCCTGATCCCAAAATCAGACAAAGACACCACAAAAAAAGAAAACTACAGGCCGATATCTCTAATGAACATAGATGCAAAAATCCTCAACAAAATATTAGCGAACAGAATTCAGCAATACATTAAAAAGATCATACACCATGATCAAGTGGGATTCATCCCTGGTATGCAAGGGTGGTTCAACATCCGCAAATCAATTAATGTGATACACCACATTAACAAAATGAAAAATAAAAATCACATGATCATATCAATAGATGCAGAAAAAGCATTTGATAAAATCCAACAGCCATTTGTGATAAAAACCCTTAAGAAAGTGGGAATAGAGGGATCATATCTCAACATAATAAAGGCCATATATGACAAACCCACAGCTAACATCATACTCAATGGGGAAAAGCTCAAACCATTCCCCCTAAGATCAGGAACAAGGCAAGGTTGCCCACTATCTCCGCTTCTATTCAACATAGTGCTGGAAGTTCTAGCCACAGCAATCAGACAAGAAAAAGAAGTAAAAGGCATCCAAATTGGTAAGGAGGAAGTAAAATTATCATTATATGCAGATGATATGATACTATATAGAGAGAACCCTAAAGACTCCACCAAGAAGCTATTAGACCTGATAGATGAATTTAGTAAAGTAGCAGTATACAAAATTAATATTCAGAAATCAGTTGCATTTGTATATACCAATAATAAAACATCAGAAGGAGAAATTAAAAAAAAAAAAATCCCATTTTCAATTGCTCCAAAGACTATAAAATACCTGGGAATAAATTTAACCAAAGCAGTAAAAGATCTGTACTCAGAAAATTATAAGACACTGAAGAAAGGAATGAAAGAAGATATAAATAGATGGAAACACATATCATGTTCATGGATAGGAAGAATTAATATAGTTAAAATGTCCATACTGCATAAGGCAATATACATATTCAACGCAATTCCTATCAAACAACCAACGACGTTTTTCACAGAAATAGAACATATAATCCTAAAATTTATATGGGACCATAAAAGACCCCGAATAGCCTCAGCAATCTTGAGAAATAAGAACAAAGTGGGAGGTATAACAATACCTGACTTCAAATTATACTACAAGGCTACAGTAATCAAAACAGCATGGTACTGGCATAAAAACAGACACATAGATCAATGGAACAGAATAGAGAGTCCAGAAACAAATCCACGCCTATATGGCCATTTAATCTATGACAATGGAAGCAAGAATGTACGATGGGGTAAAGACAGTCTATTCAATAAATGGTTCTGGGAAACCTGGACAGACACATGCAAAAAAATGAAGCTGGACCACCTCCTTACACCATATACAAAAATAAATTCAAAATGGCTTAAAGACTTAAATGTAAGATCTGAAACCATAAAATACCTAGAAGAAAATATAGGAAAAAACTTCACAGACATTACCCGGAGTAAGATTTTTACTGATATATCCCCTCGCGCGAGGGAAGTAAGAGAATAAATAAACATGTGGGATTATATCAAACTAAAAATTTTTTCACAGCAAAGGAAACCATCAATAAAACAAAAAGGGATCCTACTGAATGGGAAAAGATATTTGCCAATGATATATCTGATAAGGGATTAATATGACAAATCTATAAAACACTCACTCAACTCAACTCCAAAAAAACAAACAACCCAATTAAAAAATGGGCAGAGGACTTGAAGAGACATTTTTCTAAAAAGGACATACAGATGACAAACAGACATATGAAGAAATGCTCAACCTCACTAACGATCAGAGAAATGCAAATAAAAACCACAGTGAGATACCACCTCACCCCAGTCAAAATGGCTATCATCAATAAATCAACAAACAACAAGTGCTGGCATGGATGTGGAGAAAAGGGAACGCTTGTGCACTGTTGGTGGGATTGCAGATTGGTGCAGCCACTATGGAAAACAGTATGGAGGTATCTCAAAAATCTGAAAATGGAACTACCCTATGATCCAGTAATTCCACTCCTAGGTATCTATCCGGAGAAATCCAAAACTCCAATTCAAAAATCTTTATGCACTCCTATGTTCATTGTAGCACTATACACAGTAGCTAAGACATGGAAACAACCAAAATGCCCATCGGTAGATGACTAGATTAAGAAACTGTGGTACATTTATACAATGGAGTATTACGCAGCCATAAAGAAGAAAGAAATCTTACCATTTGCAACAACATGGATGGACCTAGAGAACATTATGTTAAGTGAAATAAGTCAGACAGAGAAAGATAAGTACCATATGATCTCACTTATATGCAGACTCTAAAGAAAAGAATAAGTGAATGAACTAATCAGAAACAGTTTTGGAGACAAAGAGGAAAAACTGATGGTTGCTAGATGGGCGGGGGTGGGTGGGGGTAAGGGGGAAGGTGAGGGGATTAGAAAACAATCAGTAACCACAAGATGGCCACGGGGTTTGAAAATTAATCTGGGGAACGTAATTTAGTGGTTACCAGAGGGTAAGGGGGTTGGGGGGTGGGAGATGAGGGTAAGGGGGATCAAATATATGGTGATGGAAGGAGAACTGACTCTGGGTGGTGAACACACAATGTAATTTATAGATGATGTGATACAGAATTGTATACCTGAAATCTATGTAATTTTACTAACAATAGTCACCCCAATAAATTTTAAAAAAATAAATTAATTAATTAATTTTAAAAAAAAGTTTAAAGAGAAGAAGCTCCATTCCATTTTTCAGAATTAGTATGATTCAATAAAAACCAAAGTTAGGGAATATAAAGATGATAAACCTTCTTACACAAGGGAAATATACAGCCCATTGTTTTTATTGAGAACATGGAACGAAGGGATCTCTTAAAGTGAAGTTCAACACACTGCACTAAACACAGTTTGGAACACAACGTAAGCACGAAGTAAATAGTGTACAGTTGATTCGTGGGCAGATTAACAGATTGGCAACCGGGAAAAAAACAAGGTAGCTTTTTCACCAGCAAAAAATACTGGAAATGAACAGGAGCACACACAACTCGCAATAATTCCAACTATAGTAAGTTTAAATATAGCATTTTATGATTTATAAATTTCATAATTGGTGAGAAATACAGAGCAGTCATTGTAATTATCCCCATTTCTGAGGGGAAACAAAAATGGTAAATCAGTGATACACTGGGTTGCAAAATCTGATGCCAAGAGAAAATCAGTAGCAATCGCAGCACCATGAAATGTGTGGAAATGCCCGTTTCTTACAGATACACGTCATTATTTCAGGACATCCAGTCCATACTCCCAGCGGTCTATGCAGATCTGACCACAACACTCTACTCTGAGCTGACCCTTGAGAAGAGAGGCTCACCAGCTAATGTCCAGAAATACACTGATGATGCCCTCTTTTGCCCTTTTCTTTTTCTGAAGACTTAAGCACCAGTTGGCTCACCGAGGATGGGAGATTTGCAATCACCTGGCTCTGCATGCTCTACTGGCTCACATTCTCACACAGCCTGAAGGACAAAACACATTCATCACTAGGGCAACGTGAGGATCTCAGAAGCAAAGGCTTCCTATTGTTCCCTCTTCAATGTGTATAAGGGAGTGGGTGGTGGTTAATTATCATTGTTATTTTACTCTTTAGGAATAGAATACAGCTTACCAGATGCTGTAGTTTGTAATGTTAATAGCTACGAAGAAAAGATTAGGAAAATGAGACTTAATATGGCAACAAACCCTTAGAAAAACAAACTGAGGCTAAAACCTGATCTTGGGCCCCGAAATATCACTTCCTGGCCCATTTCATTGCATTTTGCCCTTTGCAGTTAACTTCCTACCCACTGATCTCGGCATACTCTGTATTCAGTCAGAACATAGCAATTACCCTTTATGAGACCCACATTCAGTTATTCAATTCTTAATGCCCTGGATACCTTTAAGAGATCTTTTCATTACAGGAACACAATTCACAAGCAAGAGAATAAAACATTTCCTCTATCTAAAACCCTGTGCTAAAGGTTTCAACTTCAGAGATTTGCAAACGGTGGCTTAAATAACACTTACTATGGGTAAGCTCTTGTAGGTATCTGAACCCCCACTCCCACCTAGGGGAAGGGCTCCTTTGTATTTAACTCTTCTTTTATTCCATTTTAGTCCATTTCTATTGAGGTTTTTTTTTTCTTTTTTTTTTTCATTAAACCAATGCCTTTTCTTATGACTTTGGTACAAAGTGTTCCTCCTTTGTTATTTAGACCTGGAGTCTCCAAATTCATTAATCATTTTAATTTGCTAACTAGGATAGAGCACAGGATGGGTGGTTTGAGAGCGTCTGATATGCAATGATTATCTAGTGTAAGCTGGGGGAAGCCATTGTCATCTCCTTTTTTCCCCAAACATTATTCCGTTGTACTATAGACTGTGCTACAGGGAACAATCCTCTGCTGGCAGGGAATGAATGAGGTGACCTTAATGGAGCACTCTCACTTTTAATGTCTATGCTTCTTTAATTCAGTTATCCTTCAGGCATGGAAGAGCTTTCCATCATTACTCCTCACTCTCACTACAATTGTTACTTCAAAAAAGCCTCTCAAGTCATGTTCCACTTTTCTGTCTTGCTTGAACTTCTGCTTTATGTCTCTGACTGCCACTGCTGATATAGCATTTCAACTCTGCCCAAATCTCTTTCTGATGTTCCTCCAGATTGTTACTGAGAAACTTGATAAAAATGTCTTTTTCCATGATACATGTGAAAGCATTTGTCCCCCATTTTATGACAGGTACATTTCTAGTAACACTCATTGTTGCATATTTATCTAGGTTAATATTCCAGAGACTGAAACCAAGTAGCTTATATGTATAATTTATAATTTTCTGCTTCTCCTGTTATTTGAAATTCAAGTTTACTGTCTTATGAATGTTTATAATAACCTTGAATAAGCAGAGCTCTAGGCAAAACATACCCTGATGCTGTCTTCTCTGAATCAACAATGGAGACTTGCCAGACAACTGGAAATGCCAGACAACTGACTTTGGATAAAATGGGAAAGATTTAAAGAAACAAGGAAAGAACAAATATACTAGTGGAGTACAGGTGATGTTAAATATCTAAGATTTTATGTGTAGAGTTTGCAAATTGTACACATACAGTTATATATGTTGCTGAGTTTTTAAAAACTAGTGATCCTTTCTATGAAAACTGCTTTCAGGTGTAATTCCACATGAGCGTGACGTTTAAATAAAATTGTTTGCAAATAGAGGGGAAACTGCAAACAATTTTACTTTATTAACTATATTACTGAACTTATGTTACTAAACTTCCCTTCCCCACCCCCCAACTGGGCAGGTCGATACAAGTCAGCTTACTGAATGAACAATTCTTGAGGAAGTGTGTCTTTCAGGGACATGCGATTGTCAAGTGGTAAATTTCTTTCCAATCCTTCATCTTATCAATGTGCTGTCTGAATAGACGATATGGCTGCTATTCCACTAAGAAATGTGCAATATGGGTCCCGTCACCAATTGATGTGTCTGCACCTGAATGATTCCATTAATTCCCTGTCTTTGCTGTCCCCACACAAGAGCTCAAGCTCACTCTCTAGTGGCTAATATGCCCCAAACAGAAAATTCAGTGTTCTCTTATATATCACATTATGGGAGGAATATACTTATTCAGTATAAGAAGTATTATTATGACGTAAACTTTGAGAATACAAATACACACAATGTTACAAGTTCAGATGTAGATGTAGACACAGGCACAGCTGGCTCTAAATTAGTTGTATTGGTTTTGAGCCCTTCTTCATCCTCTTACGAAGTCTTCTGACTCTAATTATTCTTGATAAGTTTCAGTTTCCCTGTGGTAAAATGGGAATTATCTTAGACTGGCCTCATAGTATTCTCCCTAATAATAAATAAGATCATGAAAGTGGGATTATTGGCAAAGAGTAAAATACATGACAAATGTTAATTATTGTTGCATAAATCGAAGAGTTTAATTTTGGAATTAAACTTTTTTATTTCCCCTGTTCTGGAAATCTTAATCCAGAGACATGTTTCTCTCCCTATCCGACCTCTCATTATAAACATATTTGGGCACCAAATCCAAACAAACTAACATTCCAAGCTACTTATCTACTTATAGTCTCTTTCTCAAGCTTTCTCAAACTCTCTCAATCTGTTTCAATCTCTCTCTTTCTCTCTCCCCTCCTCTTTACTTTCCTCCCTTTCATCTATCTCTTATTCTCCCAGAAAGAGTGCCTTTGCTTATGTGTCTGTCTGAAATTATCTCCTCTCCCTTTTCAGCATTATTTGGCTGGTTGAGTCCTATTATTCTCTGAGATTCACTTTAGATGCAATCTCCATTTGGAAGCCTTCATATCATCCCTTTCCTTGTACAGGATGTGGTAGAAAGTCCTTTATTTGGTATTTTATTATTATTTTAAAAAAATATTATCATCTACAAAATTGAATTCCAATTATTCAACAATGTGTCTATCTCAAAATGGTCAACTAGTTGAATGAAAAGACAAATAAGTATAAGTATATACTTATTTTATATAAGTATTTCCAGAGGATTTCAGTGAATGATTGAAAGAATGAATAAAACAGATAAAATACCATGTTTTTACCAATAAATTTATTACCAAATATTATATATCAAGAACATATAATGTCTAGAATTATATGCAATAATCAGAAATACACCAATGGATATTCACATACTTTTAATTTAATAGGTGTTTGAATAAATTAACTGTGTTTTAAAGAGATTGCTGTATTTCTTTTAGCTAAGCCCATAAATTTTACATTTTCTATCATGGCTGGCATTTATTTGTGGTGAAAAATAAAGATTCAAGACTTATACCTAAAAGGCAATGTCTGTTCTTAATAGTTAATACAATCCTTGATAACAAATAAAGCCTGAAGAAATCATAAATAAATATTAGATTTAAACCATTTTAGTAATTAATTCATGGCGGTTATATGAAGGAAAATCCTGAGAATATTTCCAATATAAACCACCTACTTACTGGTTGAGACCAGGAATAGAGATATAAAGTAAAAGATAAAAAGGATAAAGTATTGAGTAAGAATGATTGATGATCATTAGAAACATATCTGAAGGTAGATGATACTTAGGAATATTAAAAATAAAAAGATAAATATGAGGCCACAAAAAATTTTTTTTAAAAAAAATAAAAGGTAAATTAGAAAGGAGGAAATAGAAAAAAAATCTAATAAAATGTAAGAAGGAGAAGGATGAAAAAAATGAGTATGAATAAATAAAAAAAGAAACCACAATGCGAGAAATCCAAAGTGAGAATTCAGAATGACATGGCTATAGAAACACTGAGGAGATTTTTTAAAACTGTACTTTCTAAGAGGCCACAATAATATAACAATGAATTGCAGATATAAACATATCCTAATATTTACCCTTTAATATAGACCTTGACGGTAAAGTCATGTTTCAAAGCAACAAACAACAAAAATAATTTCCCTTTTCGTACACTGCTTTGAGGGTATATAATTTCACTCTCAAAACTCTAATAATTAACATAGTAAAAAATTATATCCAGAATTTCATGCAATAAATTTTCAGACAGCATGTCTGAGTTACCTCAACTCTTAAATTTATTGGGTTTTAAATAATGGAATTATATCGTTTGATCAGATTAAGCAAATGGAATTATGATGACATTTTTGTTTTCAATTTAATGGATTATTTATTAATGATTTCTGCCCTTCTTGGGTGATGTTAACACTGTAGATCTTGATAAATTGACAAGATAGTTCTAGGTTTATACTCATTTTTCTTAGGTTAAATTTTAAATCTGTTTATAGTTTGGCAAAACCTTCCAATGAGGACACGGGCACATATTCTTTGATGTCATTTATATTTAACCTCTGTTTTTTTTTGTGTTAAAGATATTTAATTAAGCCAGATATAAACACTAAATTAATCATTGCATCCCAAACACACATGCTCTCCACATATACCATCTCCTGCATTGCCTGTTTCAATATAGCAAAGGGATTTGATAATTAATTGCATAAGCATGTTTAATTATTAAACTTCCTAAATTCTAATAATTTTTACTATATATAACAGTGAAGAAGTGGATGTAATGACATCAGGGATGGAAAATAAGACCTCCCTGTTTGTGTTCTTTCCCATCCTCCTATGACTGAGGCCGAAATCAGTAATATATCTGAAAACCATTCTTTTCCCTGAGCTCTAGAATTCCTCTCAATGTGTAATTCCTGACAGCCACTACCAATTAGAGTTAGCATATGAGTAAAGGCTAATTTGACATCTCTAATTAGAATACAAGTTACAGGGGTATAATTGAATTATAGATCAAGAGATCATGGGCATCTGGGTAGGAAAGATCATTTAGTTAAAGAAAAAATTAGTATGGTGGGTTAAAGAGAAACTAGAGAACTAAACAGACCATTTTTCAAAGAATAATCCATGATCTAATTACAACGTCGCCCAAATAGACTGGAATCTAGCCAACACATATGAGTTACGGTTATATTGTGCATAGTTAGAATACAATGTGCTTGAGATCACTGCAACTGTTCTCTTTTGTATTAACTCATTTAATCCTCATGGCAACCTTATATGTTGGTACTATTATTATCATCTACCTTGCCTGAATAAGCAAACGGAGGCCCAGAGAGAATATATAACTCACTCAAGTTACACTGGACAATCGAAGGTAGAACTGGGATTTGAACCAGATACTCTGGCTTCAGAGCCTAACTGTAAACTCTGTATCTTCTACCTCCTACACAGGTGTGTTAGAGAAATCAAATACAAACTTCTGGATGAAAGTGAATTTTAAAGCCCTGTCAAGTATAAGGAGTTAATATCAGTAATGAACCCCAGAAATGTGTGGGGTGATCATGGTTGGGCTTGCAAACAAGAAAGCCTGTTTCAGTATACATATATGCTTTGACCACTGCATTAGTGAGTGCTGAAAGTATTAAGACTTTTATTCACATAGTGTTTTAATTTTAACATTGTATTCTACTAGTCTCAAGAAATTGAACAGGGGAATTAATGCAAAATCCCAGTGCCTTTCTATTTGTATTTTACTACAGATATTCTACCATTTTGTCTGCCTTACCAGGAAGTCCATCAAGGTAGAACAATAACCTGTATAACATGCTATCCCCTGCAGGGCTCTCTCAGGGTTTTGAAGATAGAATAGGTATTCTTAAATGTATGTTAAATGAATAAATGAGTCAATTATAATTCTATTTACATTGAGTTTTTACTCAAACAAATGCCAGCTTCATTTTTGGAGGATTAAAGTTGTTTAGGGTTCCTTAACCTGTGCCAGCAACATGTTTCTATAAACTGAAGTCTCCTGAGGCCCGAGGTCCTCTCCACCTCCCGCCAACATATACACAACTTCTCCTATAATAGCTGCCATCACAATCCTGAGGATGGAGAAAGCAGGACTTAATTCAAATATTCCTTCAGTCCTGCATTTCTTCTGAGTAGAAGGGAACATGGTTATGACAATTGCCAGAATGCAAGAAAATGACCTGAACAGGTAGAAATTGGCTGAAGAGTATCTGATTTTAAAGAAGCACCTCCACATATCAATAACTTAATAGCAAGCCAAATGAATAGAACAGTGAGAAAAGCACTGCAGGACCTCTTTCTAGAAAATCAAAACTCGTCTGTACATTTTTTCTTTTATAGTATTAAAAAAAAAAATCCACAGCATCTCTGTATCTGGGTTTATAATAGAAAATTCATTGTTTTCTGGTGGGAAATTTAAAATTCCTAATAAGGTATAAACAAAGACAGAATGTTCATTTTGGCAAGTTTGCCATTATTGGTAACTTTACGATTCCTTCAATGTCGATGCCAAGTATTTGGAACTGTCATTTTTTTTTTTAGTTCCACGTACCTGAAGGTACATTATTAAGTTGGGCAAACAGGTGGTAAAATAGTTAGAAAGAAGAGCTCAGACTGAAATTGAAACAGAAAGGCATAGTATTATAATTACTAAATTACAAACACAGAATCATAATTAAAAGTAATTATTGCGATAACCCTAAAGACATGAGCAAGCAACATGTTTGTGTTGACGAGCTTGCGCATCCCACTCCCCAATAACAGTTCCTTATGTACTCCTGAGAAAAGTTTTAATCTTGAGTGTGGCAATTGTATCGTCCCTTAACATTTTTAATGTTTTTGTGTGTGTGTGTGTGTGGGTCTGTGTGTGTTTTTTCCCTAGAAAAGAATGACTACCGAGTTTAAAGTAACACTTTATTTGAGATAAGGCTCTAAAATGAAATCTCTCCTGACATGGATTTATAGGTTGGGCTGAAGTATATTTTAACCTCACGGTTTGGTTATTTTTATGCTATTTTAGATGTTTCTAAAAATTTTAAGTGTCAAATCATATAAATTTCAAATGTCCCTTAAAGACATTTAGACATTTTTCTCATTACTGATGATGAGGAAAAATCATTTTTGGAGGCAGTAGTATGTGGGCTTCGCTATCTCATTTACCCCAGATATGAGTTTGTTTCATTCTCATTTTTTATAGGCAATAACGCAGCTGTGCAAGGCATTTGCCAATTGTTACTCTTCTTGTGTGTGCACAGGAAGTGGTTATGATTTAACACTCCGACACTCAGGCAGACCATTCCTCTTACACACAAATCCCCACAGAGAACAGACAACAGATCTTTCCAAATCCTTATGCCAGTATTCTCCAGGACTTTGCTAGTTGTCTAACTGTTTTCTGAATCCACAGTAATAATAAAGAAGCTGGAACAGAGATCTTTAATCCTCGTACCCCACTCCCCCGACACACAGCATGATAGTCATATGCTCAACACAGTACAAATGTGAAACAGGCTTGGTATTATTCCTCTACCTCCCCGTCCTTTTCGCTCAAGGGAAAATTAACACATGAAAATGAATAGAAGTACAATTATTGCAAAAACAGCTCAATTATAATCTAATTGATTTTTAAAGTAAACTATCCAAAATGTATTATATTTTGGAAATGTTATCCCTGGAGACGGCAGTACCGGTGAGAGCTGATGTGAAAAAGAGGCAGAGTTGTAATATGGGGCAAGTTGGCATAGGGTATGGAGGCCAAGAGCCGCGTCCAGCAGCCGAGACCAGCAAGATGTTTAATGACATCAACACAGACACCAAATGTTCCAGAGCACTTTAGTTCCTGCCAAGATGGAGAACTAGTGAGGCTCAGAGCTACCCCCTCCAAAATCAACTCCAGAAAAACTATGGAAAAAAGGGTAAGATGAATTCCAGGAAGTAAGTTTTAAAAATATAGAAACAAAAAGAAATTAAAACAAAACAAACAAAACCCCCTGACAAGTCTTGGGGAAACTAAAGGCTATGTTGAACTCACTGTTGTGGGTGTCAAGAGGATGTGGGAGGAGAATGGCTACAGGCTGGGCAGAAACTGAAAGGAGGTGGCAGTAAGAGGATTGGTTTGTGAAAAGCTTTGAAAATTCTTCATCTTTCACCTCTCCAGGACACCCTCTTGAAACAGTCTTATTCCCTTATTTCAGGAAACAGCGGTGTCAGGCAATGTCTTCTAGAACAGGGGTCTGGAGTAAACATGAGGAAAACCATGCAGGGTGAAGAGATAGTAAAAACAGATGTGGACTGACAAGATCTCCTTGGGTGTTTACCCCGTTACGCTCCCTATCTCCTTATAAACTATGCAGACTGCCTTCTCCAGTGAAGTTTTTGCTTAGCAGTGAAAGATTTGAAACCTTGCCAGATTATTTTTCTCATGGCTGATAAAAAAACAGAATTGATCAAAATTAATTTTTGCACTTGATGGAACTCTCTGTTCTATCTTTAAGCTCACCAGAGCTGACAGAACTGGGCCTGGGCCTGGGTCCTTCCTCAATACATGTAGCCAAACAGAACAGCTGATATTCCTAGGAGAACAGGACTTTAGAGGCTCAAATAACACCCCCCTAAAATTTCAAGGAGTCCCTTACTTCAAAAGAAACAAAGTGGATGCCCTGTACTATTTAAATCATAATTATTGGAACATAGGACCCAATAATTTAGAATAAGTATAATAAATATTCAAAAGGAGATAAGGAAAGATATTGGTATTATGACACAGAAAAATAAACCATAAATAAATTGTAGTATTGGGTATAAATTATACTAATAGAAATGAGGAATTAATACATTAATTAAAGTCAGTAATATACAAGGCAAGCAGGAGCAGAAATCCAGCGTGGGGGGGAAAAAGTGAGTTGAAAGAGCAGATTGAAACTCTAGCCCAGAGACATAAGAAAAGAATGAAGAGACTGAAAATTACATAGCATGAGAGCTAAAATATATGAAAGGTAGAATTTCAACTCTCAGAATCCACAGTAGGCACCCTAAAAGGAGAAAAATTAAAAATGGGTACAAGAAAATAGATTTTTAAAATGGGTAAAAGCCAGTATTACAGAGAAAAGAGACTTGAGTTTAACCTGTCAGACAGGAGATAAAAGGAAAAATACAAATTTAGACATGTTATGGAACATTGTTTAAAATATCAAAGAAAAGGAGAAATTCTAAATGCTTTTAAGAGAAAAGCAGGTTACCTGTGAAATAACAGGAATCAGAGTGGCATCAAAATTGTCACCAGTGACCTTAGATGTAAGGAGAAAATGGAGACCTTTTGTGTTGAAGGAAAATAATTTTGAAACAAATTTTCTATCATGTGTAAAACTGTAATAAAACATTTTCAATCATAAAATGCCTCAAATCATTTTTCGCATGAAGTAAAACACTTTTAAGAGGAAATGTTAAAACAGAGGAAATGTTTTAAGAGGAAATGTTAATACTAGAGATATGCGAATTAAGGGTCTTCAATTATTTTGATAAAGTTTATTGATGTTTATAATAAAGGTAAGACCAAAGAAAAAATAAAAATAATTATGTATATTACATATACATTACATATATATATGTATTATATATGGATTATATATGTGTATATATTTCATATATGCGTAACATATATATAGGGTGCAAAGAAAAGGTATCCATTTTAAGGAAGGATAAAACTGTATTAAAATTGTAATACTCAATATATACTGATGACAAAAGATGAATACAAGTCACATTTGACTTCTGCAATTACAGGAAGTACTCAAAGCGGTTACCATCAGCGTAATTTTAATACAGGTTTTTCCTTTCTTAAAATGTATATACATTGGGTTGTTTGTTTGGAGTTGAGTAAGTTTTTTTTATAAATTTTGGATATTAACCCCTTATCGGAGGGGTAGTAGATGGCGGGAGGTAGGTTATCACTGTGTGAGGAATATAAATGATAAATGTCTAACTATTACATTGTTTTGTACACCTAAAACCAATAAAAAAAATTCTTAAAAAAGAATGCATTCTCCAATGGAGTATATAGATGTCATATTATAAAGTTGTATACCTGAAATTTATATAATGTAAAATTAAATAAATTTAATTTTAAAAATAAAAAGAAATGTGTATACATTTTTTGATGCCCTCCATATATATATATATATATATATATATATATATATATATATATATATATATATTTGAATTAAAGACAGAGCTTTTGGTGATAGGGAATAGAGGGGGGAAAGGCAGGCATCAGAGAGGACTAAAGTACTTGAACTGAAAGAGAAAAGATATAGATAACTGTGTATTTAATGAGGTAGTGGCAGTAAATAAACATGAAAAGGATCTTCAATAAATAGCAGCAACCTAAGAGAGAAAAATAAAATTACTAATCTTTATATTCATCACAGGAAATGTCATTTATCAAAAAGAAAAGAGAGGGGAAATAGGAAACCAAAAGATTACAATAAATAGAATATATAAATAAAACGTCAAATAAATCTTAATAATGTAGTAAAAAATGTTAAATCACGTATTAAGACAAATACTCAGATGTGATTTTTAAAAAGTAAACATATAGTTCAAAGAATGAACCAAGCGTTAACTAAAAAGATTAAATAAAAGATAAAGATTAAATATAAAATATTAAATAAAAGAGAAAGAAGATTAAAAACAAATAGAAAGTGATGCATTAAAGATATGTGAAAGGAAGATAGAATAGAAATATTAATAATTGACACAAGTAGATTTTTAAAGCAAAATAGAGACAGGGAAGATTTGTTATATATTATAAAAAGGAACAGTGAACAAGATGATACAGCCATCATAAAGATACATATTTGGCAGTCTCAAAACATCAGCTAGCAGAATTATGCAGAAAAGAGAAAAGCCAAAAATTGCAATCAGAGATTGCATTATGTGTCTATCAGAAACTGATCATTGAAGCATACAACAAAATATACAGAGACGAAGGTGAAAATATAACATAAAAACAATCAACTTTGTATGAGGTATTTAATACACATTCATTGCTTACAAAATCTTTATAAGAAATATACTTTTATCTCTGTTTTACAGATCAGGAAACAAAGTTTAGAGAGGTTGAATCATTAGCCCCAATCATAGACCAGTGAATAGAAGCTCTGGCATTAAGAATCCCCTCCAATATCTGTCCAGATATCAATCCCAGCTGCCCCCTGACATGCCAGTCTCACCAGAGAGAAACAAAGACCTCCAGTCTGCACACACAGACTCCCAGTTCACGTTCTGGGTCAGTATTGCCCAAGCTGGGGACGGGAACAGTGCCCTGTCATCAGGGAAAAAGTCTCACAGACTTGAGGCAAATAGCAGTAGAAACACATTCTGGGACTGGGACTGAAGAGCATGGATTTAGAGGTTCCTTATTCTGAGGTTCCAAAGCCTTGCTTTCTTAGCTTTTGTGACCTTAGGTGAGTTCCTTAACTGTTCTTCAGCTGTAGATATAAAAAGTAAACACTCATAGAATTGTTTTGAATATTAAACAAAATAACACATATTAAGCCCAGTGCCTGACTCAAAGTAATTACTAAGTAGATAAAAATAAAAATTAAACTTGTATAATTACTCAGCAAGAGTTATTGGTAGAATTGGCAATGGCTTAAGCAGAAGATTTCAAATAGTTGGTCTCTACCCTAACAAGGTCATTCCTGAAAGAGCTGGGAGGTGTTCAGTTTCTCTTAAGTCTCCTTAGTAGTTAATGGAGGAATGCCCTGTATCACTTCAGAAAAGAGATTGCAAGTCTGAGGTGTGCTATTTGAACTCTTGGATGAGGAAAGGGTGGAGCTGAGTATAGCACTCCATTGACCCTCTTCCATTCACACCTCTGGATACTCCTGGTGGACACATGCCCTGAGCAGGAGATTTGATGTTGCAAGATGTTTCTGGTAATCATTGTCTCACAGTACACCTGGCTAGTAATAAAAACAAGGAATGCCTGCCTTGAGAATCTAGAAGTTTGTGTATCTTAATATAAGCTTACACAGAACAGAACACAGTAAAGGGTCTTGGGCTACTGCTGAATTGCAGTAGTACTGATAGCAACTGGGAATTGTGGAGCAGTGTCTGTCACATCGCTGCCTAGGGAACAGACTACATTTCATTCAGTGTGTAGCTTGTGCATCAGCATCAGCAAGGAGCTTGTCAGAAATGCAGAATATGAGACCACACCAAATGTGCACTTTCAGAATCTGCATTTAACACGATTCATAGATGATCTATAAGCACTTTAGAGTTTGAAAAACTGGGATACAGAGTTGACCCTTGAATAACTAGGGGTTAGGGCACCAACACACTCCACCCACTCCCAGTCTAAAAATCCATGCATAACTTTTGATCCCCCCATCCAAAAAAAACAAACAAACAAAAAAACTAACTACTAAACCTATTATTGACTGGAAGCCTTGCCGGTAACAAAGTGTCAATTAATACATATTTTGAATACGTATTATATACTGTATTCTTAACAATAATGTAAGCTAGAGAAAAGAAAATCATAAGGAAGAGAAAATACATTTACAGTTCTATATTGTATTTGCCTATACCATAAATTTACATAATCTGTTTTAGGCTACGAGGTTTGCCTGTGAGTTTTTTCAAATTGTTCGTTGAGAAACATCTTCATATAAATGGACCCAAGCAGTTCAAACCTGTGTTGTTCAAGGATCAACTGTACTAAGATCTGATATATGATCTCAGGAGGCAGATGATCAAAGGCGGTGGGAATAATCCAGGTGAAGAATGATCGTGATCTGAACTAAGGGAGTGAAGAGAAGGTGTAGATGGATTTGAAAATATTTTGAACTTATAATTGATGGGCTTTGATAACAGGACAAGTATTAAAAGGAACTATAGTAATAAAAATATAAATAATGTCCTCTCAGCACATCTCATGGTTTTCCTCTCCCACTCACCACAAAGAAGGGTAATTAACTATTATGTTCAGAGTAGAGTGTGATTTGAGGCCATGGTCTAGTAAATAAAACTTTTGTATGATGAGAAAACAGGTTACAAGATTAGCTTCCCTCTAACATCATCCTTCTTTCTTTCTTTCTTTCTTTCTTTCTTTCTTTCTTTCTTTCTTTCTTTCTTTCTTTCTTTCTTTGTTTTTCTTTTTTTTTTTAATGTGGTCATTTTAGTATCTTTGAAACCATTTACCTTCATGTGATTGGAAGAAGAAAATGTGCCTGAAGCTGCCGTTCTTTAGATGACAGCCCTCTACCATACAGAGGCCTAATGTTGGATTACAATTTCTCTGCTCTAGATATTAGAACAAATTATTGCTCCCCAATTTGTTTCTATCTTCACTTGTCTCCTTACAACAGAGATAGCAAAATATCAAAGATTAGGATGACGATGTGGGCTGGGTTAAAAAAATCCAACTAATTCTAGACAAGATGACTTCTCAAATGCCAGGGATTCCATAAAAGGATTTGCTTCGGAACCCTATTTTAATAATACCTATGATTTTTACCCCCAGATCATCTCCTCTACATACGTCCTTCTATAATGTGTCTTAAAAGTAAATGTTGCTTTCTACGTCTGACATGACTGTGTAAGTGGTACTAGACCAGCCCTCCCACTATGAGCAAAACGGACGTGGACATGATATAGGAAACAACAGCTTTCAGACATTGGACAACAGGCAGTGCTGGACTGTGAGTCTGAGAGAAGGAAAAATAGCAAAGTAAGCCCTTTAAGCACCAGGTAGATATCACATGTGGTGGTATTTCTCACTCTAGGTACAAGGAGAGAGAATCCAAGCAGAGCACTGTAATCTCGTGATCAGATTTTATACTTATAACATCATATTTGTTGTAAAAAGACTGAATTATTTTCCCCTGTAATCTAGATTTAGGCATGGATACCTATTGTTAAGATTCTAATTCAATATTACATGGGGGGTACTAGCTAGTGAAATTATGCACACAGGTTGGAAAGGAGAAAGTAAAACTGTTTTTACTTGCCAATAATAATAATAATAATAATTATTATTATTATTATTATTCATGTAGAAAGTGCTAAAGATACTACAATACTCCTACCAAAATTATAAGTAAACATGATCACAGGATATAGGGCTAATATAAAACATCAGTTGTATTTCAACATATCATCAATAAATATTGGAATTTCAAGTTAAAAATGCAACTTAAAACAGCATTAAAAAATCATGATAATTAGACATAAATATCACATGTTTATACATATATCTTCACACTAAAAATTACAGAACATTGCTAAGGGAAGTTAAAGATCAAAATAAATAGGAAAATGCACTGTGTGTAGGAACAGAAATGCTTGCTATTGTTAAAAATTCTCTCTAAATAAGGTGATGAGTTCATACAAATTCACTCAAAGCCAATTGTAAAAATTGACCAGCTGATACCAAATGTGTATGAGCATGGAAAAAAACAAAGGGCAAAATAATTTTGAAAAAGAGGAGAAAAGTTAGAGGACTTACACTTTTCTTTTTCGATATTTATTATAGAACCATAGTAACTAAGAGAGTATGGTACTGGTGTATGAATAGGTATATAGATTGGTGGGAAAGAACAGAGAACAGGAGACCCACATGTACTGGTATATGGTCAACTGAATTTTCAACAAGGTGTAAAATGTCATGGAAATAAATGGTTCTGGATATTTATCATTTAAGAAGTGGTACTAGGTTCCCTATATAAACAACAAATGTTGACTAGATGAGTAGAATAAGTGACTCTTAATCCCTAATATAAAAATTAAATATATAGTTTTATATCTTTAGTTTTTATATAACAAAAACTAAACTTTCAGTAATAAAACCTTAATTTTGAACTAGTAAAACTTTAGTTTTAGTATAAAAGCTAAAGATATAAAACTCCTAGAAGAATATGTAGTAACAAAAATTATAAATTTGAGGTATAAAAAGGATTTCTTGGACAAGATTCAGAAAACACTGACCATAAAAGGAAAAAAAAATACAATGTGGATTAATCAAATTTAAATTTTACCTGCTTTTCCAAAGGCATCATTAAACAAAGGAAAAGGCAAGTCTCAAAGTAGGTACAAATACTTGCAACCTGGCAAAGGATTTGTACCTAGAATATACAAAGAACTTCTACAACAGAATAACAAGAAAGTCAATGACTCAATTTGACAGTGGACAAAAGATTTGGACTCATACTTCACAAAAGAAGATAAAAAAAAAGTCCAATAAACACACACAAACATGCTTATTGTGAAAATTTAAACTACAGTGAGATTCTACTATATACTCATTAGAGTAGCCAATATTAAAAGACTGACCATACCAAGTCTTGGCAAGTATGAGGACCAACTAGTAAGCTCATGTGTTGTTTCTGGCAGTGTGAAATCTATAACCACTTTGGAAAACAGTTTGGCAATTTCTTGTTTATTAATCATATACTTATCATATGCAGCACTCAGATTTCCCTCCAAGAAAGAACACATGACCTAGTTGTAAGGAGTGTGTTTAGCTGATAGTTTCCAGCTGTAGCTCCTCAATGGCCTGCCTTAGCTTTCAATCTGAGACCATACTATGCTCAGTGTGGCACACAACCAATGACTGAGCAATGAGGTAATAGAAGGGCCTAGACATTTCTGTTCAACATGAGGTCCCTTTAATTGGTGATCTTTGATCTGGAACTCCCTCTTGGGCTATTAGAGACCTTTTCAGGTCTACGAGACTGACAATTAAGTCTGTGAACTTGTTGCACCTTGTTGCTAAACTTTTTTGATATCAGAGGGATTATTCATTATGAATTTGTACCAACTGTACAAACAGTTCACCAAGTTTACTATTTGGAAGTGCTGAAAAGGCTGTATGACTAAGTTGGACGACCTGAAATTTTCGCCAACAATTCATGGCTCTTGCATCACTACAATGCACCAGCTCATAGGGCACTGTCTGTGAGGGAGTTTTTAGCCAGTAAACAAATAACTGTATTGGAACACCCGCCCTACTCACCTGATTTGTCCCTCAATGACTTCTTTCTTTACCTAAAGATAAAGGAAATATTGAAAGGAAGACATCTTGATGACATTCAGGACATCGAGGTAATATAACAACAGCTCTGATGACCGTTCCAGAAAAAGAGTTCCAAAATTGCTTTGAAGGGTGGACTACGCATTGGCATCGGTGCATAGCTTCCCAAGGGGAGTACTTCGGTGACTATAGTGATATTCAGCAATGAGGTGTGTAGCACTTTTTCTAGGATGAGTTCACGAACTTAATTGTCTGGCTTCGTATATTACTGTCTGATGTCTTCACCTACCAATCCTGTTTCATTCCTTTTCCCTTTAATAGGTGTTACTTTCCAATGAAACTTTTGCCCTCTTAACTCCCTTTCAGTGTCTGCTTTCCAGAAAACTCAACCTGTGACAATTGGCACTAAGTGTAATGTGAGAAAAAGATGTAAAAATAGAGCTGGGGGTCTGAAGTACCTATCTACTAACAGGGAGTAGACTCCATCTTGGTAGTACATGGTGTGAAGACAGCTCCTGTAACAAGATTGCAGTTCAGTTGATAAAACTTTCATCTGTTGTGAGCTGGGGTGACACACTAGTGAATGTGATGATAAATGAAAGATAAAGGAATTGGACGGTTATTACCAAGTTCCTGTGACGCCTTACAGGCAGATAATTAAAAGCTGATGACAATTGACAAACTGCTAACTGAGGATGAGAGTCACAGCGTTCCTTTGGTAGCTCACAAAGAAACCTTCACTTTATGCAGTGAATGAGCATGAAACAACCGAAAATCAAGACAGTTTCATACTCAGCCAAGGCAGATGTGTCATTCCAAAATCTGACGCTAATTTGGAAAACCAGAGATCCTGGCACATAGGATGGCAATATTTGGGTGGATGACCCCAAATGTTTACTTCCCAGGTTTCTGTTGACATTCTGGGCCTATAGAAGTAGCCCATACATGACTATTAAAGCCAGTGTCTTATCGATGCAGAAAAATAATACATAACTATTTCACCCAAATGATAAAAGTGACCGGCTCAAAAGCTGCCCCCAACTTTCCTGGCTGCCATCCCTATGGCCCTATGACCAGGGTTAATCACAGTATAACCCGTTAGGGGCAAGCTGTACTTAATAAAGGAGACAGGAAACTTTATACCAAAGATGCTTACTTTCTCACAGAATCCAACCTGTGATATAATATGATCAAATAATTCCCTCTCCAGGTACTTACCAAAGAAGATTAATAACTGAGTTCTTTGAGAAGCCGACATCAAGATGGGATAATATGTACAACAGAGTGTTTTGGAAGAAACACATGTAAAAGGTTAAGGGGGATTTATGTGATGAGAGTATAATACAGGTCTGATACCTGTGCAAAAAGAGAATAAAGGATGGATTCATAGGAATAACCTCACACTGTAGTATTAAGGAAATCTCTGCCTGACTCTGATGGGATACCCAAAAAAAATATGGCCTGCTCGAGAAGACCTGCATTGGCTGAAAATGGCTCAGCTGGGGTCTTAGTCATTTGCTAGGAATAGCCTTAGGGAAGCAGATCAAAGGTGTGACAGCTGGAGATTTTCAGGCAACTGTGCTCCCTGGAGCATGCTACCTTGATAGGATATATGAGCAGCACAATTATGTGGCCATAAAAAATAACATATGACTCCACAAAGAACTGTATGCACATGTTCATAGATGTTTTACTCATAATAGTCCACAGCGTCGAAACAATCCAAATGTCTATCAATAGTCAAATGTTTAAACAAATATGACATACCCTTACAATGAAATATTACTGAGGAATAAAATGAGGAAAACCCCTTTTGTGCAGCAACATGGATAAATCTCAAAACTTTGGTGCTGGGTGAATGAAGTCAGAGAGGAAAGATCGTGTACTATATAATTCTACCTACATGAAGTTCCAGAACAAACAAAATTCACGAATAGCGATCGAAATGGGATCACTAACTACCTGGTGTAGGGGTTTCAGGGGGATTGATTGTGAAGGATCAGAAGAGAACTTTTGTTGGTGATGAAATGTTCATTATCATAATTGAGGTAATGGATGTATATATGGAATAGATTTTTTTAAATAAGTCACTACCTGAATCATCTTATATTAGAAACACCACTTATTTTTCTATATCAACTATTAAAATTCAATTCAATAAATATCCAGGTAGGGATAATAGGTCATACTTTCCATATGGCAATACTTAAACAAACAAAAAACATTTTAAGCACGTCATTGTTCTTATCCTAGAAATGAAGCAGTGGAGACTCAGCATCAGCAATATTAGTTATCTCACTTGTAATTACACAGCTCCTGTGGAGCACAGGTAAGTCCATGTGATGCCAAATTCTAAGCTCTTGTACTGTGCTCTATCATCTCATATTTTGGAAACATAAAATAAAGCCAGAAAACCCTTTCCATCATCAGTTTACATACTGGCTTGAGTATGATTTTCTAAAAAAAAAAAAAAAAAAAAAAAACTGACAATATCCTAAAACACTTATAATTATTTTCTACTCAACTCCATAATTTAAATGACTCACTACATAATAACACTATTCTACCATAAATTGATGGAACTCTATTCTCCTTCTGAGTTGTTCATTAGTAAATTCATAATACATTTCCTCTGAAATTATGTTTTATCAAGATTCTTTAATACACTAAAGAGAGTTACAAAGTTAATAGAAATAAAATGGATTTTCAGAGGAGATTTGAAGATAGTTAAAGCCATTGATTCAGAAAGACAATTGTGTATTTAAATGCTCTAGAGAAGGTTAGGAATAGCTGCCTTTGTATACACACGTCAAGTAAGCAAGCACCCAAAAGATAAATGATATTAAGAGGAAATACAGATCAATACACCTAGAATTTGAAAAAAGAAAGAAAAAGAAATGAAGAAGGCAATTTAAAAATGGATTTCAGAGTAAATAGGAATCAAGTAATTTATATAACCTAGATAATGTGTATGCATTTGTTCTTAGTCCTAGAAGAAGCCACCGTCACACTACACATATTATGGCTCACATATAAAATTAAACAAAACCAAAAAGAAAGAAAAAAATCCTGTTTTGGTACAGATAACTTTAGTAAGTAAGGGTATCAGAAAGTTAATATTTGCTTGTTCTTCAGTGCACACGACTGCTTTATTTTTCAGTTACCACACCATTAAAAGGCTAAGACTCTATTACTCATTATAATTGAGAGTCTCTTGATTTGTCTGGGATTTCAAGCTCATATGAGAATTTCCATTTACACTGAAGTGACACTGAATTTACATTTAATTGCCCCTGTATGTATGCTATGGTTTAAATGTTTGTGTCTCCCCAAATTCATATGGTGAAACCTAATTCCCAATGTGATGGTATTTGGAGGTGGGGTCTTTGGGAGATGATTAAGTCATGAGGGTGAAGCCCTCGTGCATGAAATTAGTGCCTTTATAAAAGAGGCCCCAGAGAGTTTCCTTGCCTCTTCTGCCATGTGAGGTTATAGCAAAAATATGGCTGTCTATGAACCAGGAAGTGGGTCCTCACCAGACACTGCTTATACCAGCATCTTAATATAGCATCTGGACTTCATAGCCTCCAGAACTATCAGAAACAAATTTCTGTTGTTTATAAACTACCCAATCAATGGAATTCTGTTAGAGCAGCCTGAATAATTGGACTAATAGTGTCCAATTATAAGTAGTAATTCTTTGTGTTTTTCTTAGACAATCCCAATATAATTTGGATTTTACCTTATCCTTAGAAATGATTCATTTGGTATATAGTGAAGTGATATTTACTTCTTTTTTTTTAATGACATATAGTTGATGAACATATCATGACTGATATGGAAAAATATCTCAGATCACATATCTTTATTGCTACATAAAATACTTCATCACATATAATAGGGGTTGCTTGACCTCTGAGGGGGGAAAGTCCTTTGTTTTTTGCTCACATCTTTATTCTACTCCACAAAGATGAGTTATGCTAATATTACTGATCAGATTCTGAAATACTCTTTGGACAATTTTTTAATAAAAACCTCATAGAAATAACTTGGCCTACACTGTGTGATCCTATCCTCTTATTCCTTTCCTGTTGCTTTAAAAAGTTGACTTTTCATTCAACAGGTATTATAAAGTCAGAGACTCATATTTGGATATTGGGCTAGTTTTGTTTTTGTTTTTTTTCTTATTTTTCTGATAGTAGAGTTCTCTGCTTTGATGTATCACCACAGCCTCCAAAAACAATAAACTCTGATGTGGTCTTTTTGCTTATCTTATATAACTTTCTCTTCAGTGACTTTGCCAAGAAAGGAGATATTGGAGTCAAATTAAGTTTCAGGTATTTCTGAATTCCATGTCCCAATGCTGTAAGAAAATAAAATTTTAATTCAACATCATAATCAAATTCTCAATTTTCAACAGACTCAACAAAGTACTAAGTGATAGAACTAAGGCCATAGAAAGACATAACAGATCAGGATTTTACTTAATATAAGGTAAAAGTAAGAGCCTTGATTGCTTATAAATAAGATCTTAGAAAGGGGATCTTTAAGCCTAAATTTCTACAGAAGAACCACCAATTTTTTTCTTTTTCTTTCTTTCTTTTTTTTTTTTTTTAAATAAAAGGTATCAGGATATCTGAGCAAGTATAAAACAGAAATCTCAATGTATGCAAAACTTCCAGTGGGTTAAAAGAGAAGAGAATTTGTTCTGCAATTCTTGAATTTCCTCTTCAATTCTGACTGTAAAAGGGAAGATTGATAAAGAGACTTCTTTGGAGAAAGCAGTTGTTATAATTGGAGACCCACTTTTCCTCACTCAGCCCCACCACAACTTTGGGGAAAGTACAGTCATTAATGGACCTCAAGTAGATTTCTAGAACATTGAGTTATGTATCCTGCAGTTGAGATACACAGATGACCGTTGCTTCCCTCACACCTGAAGAAGCCATGGCAGCAGTGCATTCACAGATGATTACTCTCTGCTAGAAAAACTAGACTGCAATAGAAAGGTAAAGACAGGGGATTTTGGAAATGTGATAGGTCTCCTCTTTCAGGGTTTGCTGGGCTAAGAGATACCTCAGTGTTTCTGAAGAATGAGCCATAGAACATATGAAACACCAAGTCAATGTGAGATCATCAAATGGGCTGCCTCAAGGGTCTAGCAATTTCAGCCCAAGGAAGATGGAATTTTATTATTGGTGGCCCATAAGTGGAGGCAGGAGCAAACAAACACCCAGGATAGAGATGAACTTCCCTGGTATAATGAACTTCTGGTGGTAAAGTTTCAACATGAAGCTTCCAAAGAGCCCAAAGATCATCAAGCCAGAAAGTTACAAAGTTACTAGTTCAATTTAAAACTGTGTTAATGCCATAGCTATCCTCTCTCTTCCCAGCTGTAACACTGACCAGGTCTGAAAATAACGTTAGGAATGATGGAATAAAGGGAGGGGAAACCAGCCAATGTTCTCAGTGCAGATGTCTGGACTGAGGAAAGGAAGATTTAATGCTAAATTAAGTTGTAGTTTAAACTATAAATGGAACTGCATATTATAATTCTATAACTGAGGGTGTATTTGTAACTTAAAGTAATTAAAGGCCTTTCTGTTTCCTGAAAATAAGCATCAAATATATGGGCCTATTGATGAGCAGTGAAGATGACCTGACTGAATTAAGTTTAAAGTAACAGTGGGGTAAACAGGTAGAATTATATTTTTGTTACAAGACATACAGCATGGTTATTCAACATACTAGTTACACTCAAGTGTCAGGAAACATACAAATATTATTTCATTTACTACTTTACATTAGACCTATGTGGTAAATATTATAAGTCCTATGGTACAAAGGAGGAAAATAAATTCAAACATGCTAAACAAGTTGTCTCCAAGGATACTAAATAGCTGAGCTATAATTTGAGCTCAGATAAATTTCAGTATGAACACTATGTACTTTGTTCTTTATAAAATACTGGATTTTAACAACTCCAAAATTGGAATGGGTCATGCCATGAAGCAGAGTTTGTTATCACCAGAAAAAAATCAATAAGATATCAATAATAATTATGCAGCCAGTTTCTTACATGCTAAGCTTTAGCATTCATCTGCTTTGGTAATTCAAAGTAAAAATAAAATCTGTAAGGAAGACAGTATTTCAGAGCCCAAATTGCCTTTGACTACATATGTAATTATCATATAACAAAATATTAATGGGCAATAGCATAAAGTAATGAAAACATATTTGGCAATCAAGTGAGAAGGCTGTATGTCCAAGGCAGAGCTTAGTCTTTTATTAATACCCCAAAGTTTGGTACCATTTTCAAAAGGTAGCTCATTAAACTTTTAGAAATGAACAATTGTTTCAATGGAAAATTTACATTTCCTCACTCTTTTTTGGCACATTTAGTCCACACTTAAACATATTAATTTACATATGATGTGCTTAGTGTATAGTAAAAACACAGATTCCCGAAAATATATTACTACCATGAAGGAATAGAGACATTAAGATTGTTAATCTTGAGAAGGAATTTATCTATGGAGATGGACTCCCTACTGTTAGCTGGGCCTAAATTCAAAACTAGAGTCTAGCAACCATTTGCTAACAGAGGCCTCTCACATACTCTGGGTTATGGGAAGAACCACACACTGACGTTACAATACAAGCCCCTGCACTATACCCTGCCTGTTTACATTGTCTGAACCAACCACACTGCAAGGAAGTTCTTTGACCTGTCACTACCATATTACCAGTTACCAATCAAAATTGTGCAAACTGAACCCTCCATTTACATCTACCTCAACCACACTGAACAGATCAGATTTGAAGTCCTCATTTGCATAAACATACCCAAACTTTTACCTGAGTGGGAACTTTTTCAAAAAAAATGATCTTTCCTATAGCTCAGCAGAATGCAGTTTCAATTTTCACCAGAGGTTACATCTCCCCAGTTTGCAAACTCTTTGCTTCAATAAAGTCTCTCCTTTTTATCCCCCAATACCTTTTAATGAATTTTTGTTGACAAGACTATATAAAAAAGGAAATAAAAAGTTATAGCTTTATCTGCCAGGGTTCATGTGACTGTTATTTTTATCTGCTCCACATCCATTTTCCTGCTTTGTTTTGCAAGTCTCATTCCTGCAAACTACATTTCCCCAAATCCTTTACCAACTATCCTCCCCGTATCTTTGAGCAATAGAAGGGACTAACGGAAAATTGGAAAGCAGAAATAAAGAAGTAAATATATTACTCCTTATTTGCCCTCCTCCGTCTGCTTTAGATGGGGCTTCATGAGTGTGGGACCTGTATGGTCACACAGAGCATCATACTCAGGAGTGTCTCATGGTTGTTTCATATTCTTCTGTTGTCATCTTGAAGTTTGTAATAATTTTACCTTTGAACTTGTTCCTTGTAAGCCAAATCCAATGGGACAACGGAGCATGCATGTAAGCAAAGGAAACACGTACAATATGTACACACCATTCCTAGCCATTCCATTCTCATATAGTGTTTGAGCTGCCCCATGAGCACAGAAGTCACTTGGATTCACAGTGAACAAGAGGTCAGCATATGGACAGGCATTCAATAAAACTCAAGGTAAGTACAAGATAACTATTATGGAAGCCACCCACTATCAGAGTATATTGGTGGAATGTACGTATGCATATCACAAAGTAAAATGAAAATAATTGAGTTCATTTTCTGTAGCATTTCTACAGCTCTAATAACAAAATACCTTTGCATGTATGAGTATATAATATGAATTATATAATTTTGGCAATTCCACATACATGTTACTTATATTGGCATTTAAAGTAGCATTGCACAGTTTCAGTCAAGATGGTAAAGTAGGTAAATACTGTGTTCACCTCCTCTCATAATCACATCAAAATAACAATGAAAGTAGAGAACAACCATCACTGAGATTCTCCTAAAGTCTAGCTGAGCTAAAGCATTATAGCTAAGGACATAAAAAAGCCACCTTGAGACTGGTAGGAGGGGCAGAGACAAAGACCAATTGTGTGACAATTAAAAATCACGAGATGTATCTCTGCTGCAGTGGTTCCCACCTGGAGGATCAAGGGGTTCTAGCCCTATATCAGGCTCACCAAACCAGGGTTTCAGTGATAAGGACAGAAGTCCCCATAATTCATGGCTATAAAAACCAGTGGAATTGTGGCTAAGGAGACAAGGGTGGCTGCAGCCCAGGCACTCCTTTTAAAGGGCTCATGCATGGATTTACTTGCTGAGGGATTCACTCACTCTGAGCTCCAGAGCTCAGGCAGCAGCTCAAAAGGAACCAGGGACAAACGGAGAGCAAATGAGTTTTCTGACTTCAGGGTGAGGACTGGAGGGACAGAGGAGGTGGTGGAAAACATTGTTTCTTTGTTGAGCCCTACCCTTTCCTGGCATGCAGAGGCAGGTGGCCACCATATCCAGGTCTTCATCAACCTGGCTAATACATTTTGTTCCCTGCCCTGGGACATCCAAACCATTTCCAGTGGCTTTTCCGTACAAATGGCTGGCCTTGGCTCATGTTGTGGACTTTCCTAAAATTTCTCAAAGGCTCACAAAACCTAAACAAGCAACATCTGTGTTCCAGCATGGCCTGTACCTCTGGTTGAACAGCCCTAAGCCTAGCACTAACACAGCCAGGCTCATTCACAGCTTTCTAGGCACCTCCAAACCCAGCACTGGAGGTGGCCATCTGCAGATTATTTTGCGGCTCATGTCAGGTGGCTTCTGGGAAAGGCAGAGGCTTCAGACTGAAGTTGGACTGCAGTGGGTCCTGTCCCAGGAGTCACTGGGGCTGGCATGCCCAGTGGACAGCTTTGGACACAGCCAGAGCATCACTGGGTTGGCTCCAAGGATGACACATCCAAAGGGGAGAATGGGCAGGCACCAGAATCCAGCTAAAGTGAATCCTGCTCTATAGTATCAACAACAGCTCTTCCACTGTAGTCAGTCCTCACAAATAATCAGCCAGAGTTTCAATCACTCCCATTGATGTGCACACAGCAATCAAGTTTCAACTACAACAGGAGGGTACACATAACCTACACAAGGGACAAACCTGGAGTACCCCATTCTTTTGACCAGGGAGATAGTACTACTGGGCCCCACAGAACACCTACTACATGAGGCCACTCTACTAAGACCTAGAGACATAGTAGTCCTAATACATAGAAACAAACACAAGGAGACAGGCAAAATGGGGAGACGAAGAAACATGTTCCAAATAAAAAAAAGAAAAGAACTCCAGAAAATGAACTAAACAAAATGGAAACAAGCAATCTACCAGACACAGAGTTCAAAACACTGGTTAAAAGGATTCTCAGTGATCTCAGGGAGAACTTCAACAAAGAGATAGAAAACATAAAAATGGAGATGGAAAACAAAAAAGAATCAGAAATAAATACAATACTGAAATAAATACAATACTGAAATGAAGAATATATTAAATGCAATTAACAGGAGATTAGATGAAGCAGTGAATCAAATCAGTGATTTAGAAAATGAGGTAGTATATAACACTCATCAGAACAGCAAAAAAGAAAAAAATCCAAAAAAATGACCATAGTTTAAGAGGCTTCTGGGACAACAGCAAGCATATCAACATTAGCATCATAGGGGTAACAAAAGTAAAAGAGGGCAAGTAAAAAGGGAATTGAAAACCAGTTTGAGAAAATAATGACAAAAAACTTCTCTAATGTGGCATAGGAAACAGACATACAAGCACCGGAAGCACAGTGAGTCCCAAACAAGAGGAACCCAAAGAGGCCCACACAAAGACACATCATAATGAAAAAGCCAAAAGTTAAAGACAAAGAGAATCTTAAAAGCAGCAAGATGAAAGAAATTAATTACCTATAAGGGTGCTCCCATAAGACTGTCAGCAGATTTCTCAACAAAAACTTTGCTGGCCAGACAGGATTGACACAAAATATCCAAAGTGATGAAAAGCAAGGACTTACAACCAAGATTACTCTACATAGCAAAGTTATCATTTACAATCAAAGGACAGATAGTTTCCCAGGGAAAAAAAAAAAAAAAGCTAAAGGAGTTCATTACCACTATAACAGTATTGCAAGGAATGTTAGAGAGACAAGACAAATATGAACAATCAAATGGCAATAACTCATATATATTAACAATTACTTTAAATGAAAATGGATCAAATGCTCCAATCAAAAGATACAAGGTGGCTGAATGGATAAGAAAACAAGACCTTTATATACACTGTTTACAAGAGAAAGGGAGGGAAAAACATATTTCATGAAAATGGAAATAACAAAGAAGAAAACAAACAGCTGGAGTAGCCATACTTATAGTAGACAAAACAGACTTTAAAACAAAGGCTATGGAAGAGACAAAGAAGGAACCAGTAATCCCAATTTAGGGTATTTATTTGAAGAAACCCAAAATGCTACGTTGATGGGATGTGTACATCTTTATGTCCATTGCAGCATTGTTTTCAATAGACAAGATGCTGAGGCAGTCTGGGTGTTCACCGATGGATGAATGGATAAAGAGGAGGGAATAGTGTTTGGCCATGAAAGGGTTCTTGCCATCTGTGACAGCATGGATGGATCTGGAGGATATTGTGCTAAATGGAGTTATGTCAGACAGTAAAACAAATGCAATTTGATTTCACTTATATGTGAAATCCAAAGTACAAGACAAACAAACAAAACAGAAACAAACTAATAGATACAGAGAACATTTTGATTGTTACTAATGGGAAGAGGTGGGTAAAAAAAGGAAAGAGATTAAGAAGTACAACTTGATTGTTACACAGTAGTCATGGGGATATAGGACATAGCATAAAGAATATAGTCAATAATATTGTAACAACTATGTATGGTGTCAAATGGGTACTAGATTTCTCAGAGTCATAGATGGGAGGGAGGTTGGGGCACAGGGTGAAAAAGGTGAAGGGATTAGGAAGTACAATTTGGTAGTTACAAAACAGTCATGGGGATGTAAAGTAAAGCATAGGGAATATAGTGAATAATATGGTAATATTTAAGTACAGTGCCAGGTGGGGGATCACTTCTTAAATTATATAAATGTCTAATCACTATGCTGTACACCTGAAATTAATATAAAATAATATTGACTGTCAATTGTAATTGAAAATTTAAAATAATGGGGGGAAGTTGAAGGGGAATAAGAGGTTCAAATGTCTAGGTATAAAAAAATAAGTTATGGGGATATAACAGTCAGAGGGAATATAGTCAATAATATTGTGACAGCATGGTACGGTGTCAAATGGTTGATGGACTTATCAATGCGATCACTTCTTTACATATATAAATATTGAATAACTATGGTGTAGACATGAAATTAAAATAATATATTATCTCTATTTTAACAAAAACCTTGAAAAATAAAATACACTATACAATATAAAAATGAATGGCAAAATTTACATTAATGACATTTTAATTTGTATTTACTTAGAATGAAAAAAACATGACAAGTTGAGTGAGAGACCATAGAAGAAAGAAAAAGATTGATAATTTATATCTATAATCGCAGTTCTTGCCCTGCTTTTTGAACAAAGGGCCCACATTTTTATTTTGTACTAGGCCCATGAATTTTGTAGTTGTCTCCATTCAGGTAATTTCTCAGGGTATAGCTGCCTATCTTCTGTGCTTCCAGTTCCTCCAAAACCTCTCTTTATTTCCAGCTCCTTCAGGGATGCCCTGCTTCCAAAGTGTCACTACTAATCCTAGCAACAAGACCCTATGGGTAACCTCTGAGGTGGGTCTCCTGCAAGATTCCATCCTCTACCAGGGCCAAGCCCTGAGTTATGATAACTTTACCTCTGGAGTGAATAGGGATCCACCTTTGGAGATGAGGGTAAGAACAATCACAACTAAATCCCATGACTTGAGTTTGGGATGAAAGGCAGGTCCCAGAGGAAGAGTAAGTTACTGTTTTGCCTAAAGAACAATTGTAGATAAATAAGCCACATCTCTTGGACCATGAAATAACTGATACAAGGAAACTGATTAATTTCTTGTTCAAAGAGGGAAGAAACCCCAGGCACCTAAGACTAGTCTTAGCAGTTGCCTGAAACAGAAAGGTATGCAATACAGAAGTCCTTCTGCCCTCTAATTTCTGACAGCTGCTGCTGGAGGTCAGGTGGAAAAAAGTCCAGAAAGAATCAAGGGACCACTCTGGTAAGAGATTTTACCATGGAACTAGGACTGTGCAAAGATTGACTGTTGTAACTTGCTTTTGTTATTCCTGGACTCTCCTTCAGTGAGATCTTCTTAAAAGCTACTGGCTTTGCACACCACACAGAAGGTAATAGTGTGGAACCGTAGGGGATCTCCAGAGGCCTTCAGGAGTCTTCCCTGACCCAACTATTGGCTGCAGAGGACACTGTATCTACCTACGTAAGTGGTCTCACAGTGGGTTAACGGCAACAATGGCCATGGCAGAACAGTTTGAGGAGGATTCTGCACCCACACATATGAGGTTAGTTCCTAAATACCCTAGAGGTGATTGGCTGGCGTACTCTCAGAAGTTGCAGGTGGCCATTCTGAGAGGAATCAGCGCTAGCAATTAAGTCCATGGAACTGATTGTCACTGTGATTTGAGTTACAACTGCACAGAGCATAACAGTCTGGCACAGAATAGCCTCTAATTAAATGTGAGTGACCTAACTGTTTCTAAAACAGTGAACTTGCTATTTTGTTAAAGCTTAAGAATTGATAGAGGTAGTGTTACTTGACAGAGGAGATATTTTGTATTACACTTTGCACCAACAAAATATTCATAGAGAAATAAACTATTCTTTGCACTGACAATAGGCATTGTCTTTACTCAGTCTAATTATTTGGATGTTTGAAAGTGTTTTCCCATTCATTAATCTTCACAACAAATATGAAAAACATAATCTTTACTATCAATATGAAAAAATTAGGTAGAGCTGGAATGAATAGCCTTACTTTCTAGTTCAAGAAACTGGGGTCTAATGAGGATAAGTAAAAAAAAATAAGGTTACATATTACAGGTAACCAGAAACTTTGGGATGATGAAGAATCTAGGTAGAAAACTTCTTCCAGCTCTGTAAAACACATTCTTAATCCAATTTAGATTAAGAATGTCTCAGGTAAAGCTGGTAGCATGAAACAGAATATCAGAGAATGATCATAAACTACATTTTAAGTACTCTCTAGTCATGCAAAAAGTATCCTGTTTTGTCATAAATGTGTTCAAATGATCAGCTACAGGAAAAAATGATAAACCAAAAATAAAAGAAATTGCAGTATGTTTGAAAGATGTAGTTAGCAACAACAATAAAACAATAAAATTTAAACATATTATAACATTTATCTTAGGTTGCATCCTTAAAAGCAGAGTCTGAAAGGGCATACTTTTTGCAAGTTATTTACTGAAGGAGGAAGGAAAGCAGGTTAAGTTATGGGAAAAGCCAAGCAAAGATATGACTTTAGGAGAAATCCAGGTAGACCTTAGGAGTGTAAATTGTGCCACAAAGTTTGTCTCTCTCAGAGGCCCATTATATGCCACAAGGTGTTTCTCATAAGCTAAGCACACTCCTCAGAAGACGGTGCAGGTCTGAGATGTTAGCAGCCAACATCCATACCTGGGGGAAAGGGTGTACCAGCAATAAAGGGATCTGGGCGGATCCTCAATAACTTCAATGTTTCATATGTTTTCAATTATGAAAAATTTATTTAATTGGAAGTTACAGTAGCAACTCCTACTTCTCTATTTAGTCATTGGCATTTCTGTGCTAAATTTTTAAGTGTTATAGAAGACTGTTATATTGTAAGAATGAATAATTCACAGAATCTATTGGAGAATAAGGAAATGACTTAACAATATTTTAAGGCATTTTCAGATCATCTCATTCTTAATTTGTGATTTTTTTTTTTTAAATTCAGTTAACTTCATTCCAGCATAAAATATAAAAATACAAGATTCAAAGCATAGATAGTTTAAACATGTTTGGATGTAATCAAGTAAAATCATCTTCATTACTCAATTTCTGGAAAATATTAGATAGTATTTGAAAGCATGTGCAGAAGCCTATATTTATAATCAAGGCTTAAAAATAATTAGAGAAACAATAAAAAAAAATTGTGAAGAGTCAGGAATTGAGTTAGTATTCAGGAAACATAAACATCATTCCAAGAACAAACCAAGGATGGGATGATCAAGGAAATTGTTATTATTCTATTATATCCCCTATCTACACTAAAAATAAAATGGAAAATATGTAAATGCTTTCACAGAAATGATTATTAAGCATATAAAAACCTAACAAACAAATTCATCTTACTTACATATTTTCCAATTAATTTAAAGATATTAAACAGAATCTCATATCAGTTTTGCTTTTAAAAATCTGACAATTAAAGGAAATATGGATGGCCTCAGTAAATTTCGAAAATAATTCTGATTCTTTTTTTAGAAATAGAAAAAGAAACACAATTTCTAATTAAACAGATTGGAAGAACTTCAGAGAATAAAGAAAAAATTGCCGATTGCTGAAAAAGAATATTTATGCATTCTCTCAAAGAAGGATCATTAACAATATTCATTGTGCCAGACATTCTGTTAATCCTTGAAATTTGCATGAGTGACAAAATAAACAAAAACACCTGTCCTCAAAGAACTGACATTCTTTGGGATGGACAAAAAAATAGCAATATAGGTAAGTAAAACACGTTAGATGGTGATAAAAGTACAAAGAAAAATATAACAAGGAGTATGGCGAGAAGAATGGTAGAATTTTAAATAAGGCGGCCAGGGAAATCTTCCCTAAAAAGGTGACTCTTGAGTAAATGCCTGAAGAATTTTAGCAAACAAGTCATGCACCTATGTGGAGAGAGAACTTTTCAAGCACAGGGAACGTCAAATATAAAGACTCTGAGGTGGATCCATGAGCGGTGAAGAAGCTGATGTAGCTGAGTTGATTGACAGAGAGTAGGATGGCTGTCTTTAGAAAGTAAAGGGGAGGACATTGAAGAACATTGTAAAGACTTTGTCTTTTACTCTAGTTAAGAATAGAAGCAATTGAAGGAGAGCAATAAGATCTGACCAATATTTTAACATGATCATTAAGGCGGCTGAGTAGAGAACAGCAGCAAATTGTAAGACCAACAGTTAGAAGGCTCTGGCAAAAATCCAGTCGAGGGAATGGACTAGAGCAAAATGGTAGCAGTAGAGATAGCAAACAGTGGTCTGCTTCTGAATATAGTTTTACAGAAGTAGCAACAGAATTTGCTGATTTCGTGTGGCATGTGAGAGAGAGAAAAGTCAAGAAAGACTCCTGGGTTTTGGCTTGAGTAATTGGAAGACTAGAATCGCCATTTATTGACATAGAGAAGGTAAAATGAGCAGGTTGAGTAGGAGGGGAAAACTAAAGTTCATTTTGGACATAGTAAAACTGGGATCCATATTAGAAATTCAAATAGAGTTGTCAAATGGGCAGTTGGATATGTAAATCTGGATTTCAGAATTCCATTCAGCAGCATTCTTTCTGTTGAATTCCACTCGACAACAGTTTTCCTCTTTGGCTATCTATAAAAATCATTTCTTTAATACTGAATGTTAATTCTGCAAAACCATTTACTTGGGAAACTATAACCTTATAATTGAGGAACATTACTTTTGGTGATACAGCTGATTGAAAATACAGAAAAAGTACAATTTTTGCAGGATCAGTTCACACTCTTTCTAACCAATTTCTTGTGAGGTAAAAAAGGAAATAGTAGTAAGATAGTGTGAATTGAAAGGACTTTATCCTTTTACAATGGCTTAAACTGAGAAATGTATTCCTCAAATATGTGAGGATGATGTTTTCTTGGAAATATGTATGGAAAGATATGCACAATATATTGGTGATTAAAACAGGTTATGCAATATTATTTTAGCATGATATGTTTCATTAAAATATGTAAGCATAAATGTTTCAACAAAAATGTGTTGAATAGGAAGTTGAAATAATTTTTTTCTATTATCTTAGCAATATGTCAATTCTAAGAATCATCTCAAGGATAGGAGAACAAATGGTATTCAACTACCTCTTCAAAGAAAGCAGCTAAACAAAGTGATCAGGCACATGCCTAGACTACTTGCTATAAGACTGGAAAATATGGTCTCTACCATCACCTTACTACCCCTACTTGCCTATATAAAGAAACGTTAGAAAAACGAGAATCACCATGACCCTCTAATGAGCAAAGTGATGAGGGATCCAAGAGATTTACTCATAGAGAGCACAGAGCCCTACCAGGAAGAGTGACTGGTAGATACTACCAGATTGAAGTTCCCTTTTGACTGAACTTGCTGCTCTGTCCTCTGAAGAAGAGAAAGTCAGCAAGTTGCCACCCAGCCTGGTAGGTCAGTTAAGCTTTGGTGCTGCTAGAAGCTGGCTTGACACTCACAGCTAGGCTTTCGTGTTCTCCGTTGCACTTAAATAATACCATGAAACATTATCACGCAAAGCTACACTGTCATGGTGATGGATCAAGAGAAGAGTCAAAACCACTTGACAGTCATGTTTGAATACTGAAAAAACATGAACATTGTCTAACCTACAAAAATGACCAAACATGCTCCTATCTTAGCTAACATGAGTGATAGCTGCATCTTTAACAGTTACAGCTTTAGCCTCACTCTAGCCTGCCCTCCTAGATAAGATTTATTAAGCACCTAGACTTAGCATTACCCCTGCTTGCTGAACAGCATATGATACAGAGCAAAGCCTTGCTTCTTTAAATCCTCCACAAAATTACCTAACACAGGCCCAAATACAATAAGACCTTTCTAGCACATTCTTACCTAGATTCCCACAGTCCCCCATGATATACATTCTCCCTTGCTGCCAAAGGAAGAGCCAAAATCTAGATGCCTAGACACTGAGGGTATCAAAAATAGAGGCAAAATGTTGTAGAAAGAGTAACTAGAAGTCTTTACGTATATTCGTTCGTGCCTCCTCCCAGTCCGTACCATTCTAGAGGGAAAAATGGATCCAAAAGGTGCAGAAAAGTGAGGTATGAGTATAGACTAGATCTGCCATCTGTTCCCACATAGATTCCTTAAGGTATCAAAATCCAAGCAGATGCTTACAGGACAGAAAAAGCAAGCTCTTCAAATAGTTCGGAGACTGATGTCTGCAAATTGACTAAACTAGACTAGATTTCACTTAGGTGACTAGAGTGCAGAGAGATCTACTGAAAGGAAATATCACTAAAGACTGGAAAGGGATATTCAGTGTAGCATAATAAAGATAGAAGTTGGAGAAAAACAATTGTTTTTATCTCACTCAGTTCAGACTGTTAAATAAATAAGCATTACTGAGTAGAAAAATATCTCAAAGTTTGTACAACTAAGGGTACAGTGGTTTTGTATTCCTTTCTCTTTTGGTTTATCTGTACTTAAATAATTTTTTTTCAAGAATAATTATTAATATTTTAAAAAAAATAATAAAAATAATTTTTTAAGGCAAGAATTTCTAGCAGAATAATGAGTGTACAATATTGTAGCAAATAATTGGTTTTCCTTTTTGAGGATGGTTGATGCCATCTGCATTGAAATATGAGACACTAGATATAGTGAGCTCTGCTATCAGACAGCTTCAGTCAAACCTTGTCTCTTCCACTTATGTGTTCTAAGAACTTGGTCAAAACACCTAACCTACCTGGGTCTCAGTTTTATTTTCTGTACAATGGGTATGATAATAAAGTGTTAATGAGGATTAAATGAGTGATGTATTTCTAGTGATCAACACAGTGTTGACACAAAGAGTGATCAATAATAATCATTATACTTTTTCAAAAACTTTAACAGAATAAGTCATGTTGCAAAACTGCAGGATAATTAATTCTAAATAACTTTATATCTTGGCAGCTGCTGAGGTTTCCCTCATTGATCTAGAAGATGTGAAAATGTTTAAAGTATCTGAATCTACTGGTTTCCAGAGAATTTTTGGAATCTAACATTCAAAGAGATTAGCAAATGTTTGAAGAGCTGGAAAAAATAATCCATTCAAATGACATGAAAAATAAATGCTTATTTGCAAAGGATACTATCAAGATAATAAGAAGATAAACCACAGACTAGGATAAAATACTTGCAAAAAACACAGCTGATAAAGGAATGTCACCCAAAACATATTAAGGACTCAAAACAACAATAAGAAAACAAACAATTCAATTAAGAAACAGGTAAAAGACCTGAACAGACACCTCACCAAAGAAGAGGTAGAGATGACAAACATATGAAAAGGTGCTCCACATCATACATCATGAGGGAAATACAAATTGTAACAACAAGATACCACTACACACCTGTTAGAATTGCCAATATATAGAACACTGACAACATCAAACACTGAAGAGGATGTGAAGCAACCGGAACTCTGATTCATTGCTGGTGGGAATGCAAAATGGTACAGCCACTTTGGAAGACAGCTTGGCATTTTTTTTACAAAACCAAACATACACTTACCATACAATCCAGCAATTGCTCTCTGTGACATTTACCCAAATGAACAAAAATATGTCCAACAAAACCATGCATGGAGATGTTTATAGCAACTTTATTCATAATTAATAACGTGGAAGCAACCGACATATGCTTCACTAGATGAATGGATAAATAAACTGTGGTCCATCCAGACAACTTCAGCACTAAAAAGAAATTAGCTATAAAGCCACATAAAGACACTGGAGGAAACTTACACGTATATTACTAAATGAAAGAAGCAACCTGAAAGGCTACATGTTGTACAATTCCAACTACATGTCATTCTGTATAAGACAACTATGGAGACAGTAAAAAGATCAATGATATAGAGCTCAGAACTCATAAATACAGAGAATAGAATGTGGTTGCTATAGGCAGGGGGTTAAGGGTGGGAGAAATGAATAAAGGGAACAAAAGGTAAAAAGAAAAACAAAACAAAAAGGTGATTGCCACCAGAAGCTGAAAGAGACAAGGAAGGATTCTCCCCTACAGCCACCAAAGGGAGAGCAGCATGTCAACATCTTGATTTTAGGCTTCTGGCCTCCAGAATGTAAAAGAATAAATTTCTGTTGTTTCAAGACATCAGTCTGTGGTAATTTTGGCAATCCTTAAAAGTACTATAGCATTACTAAGAACTACTACAGTCTATAGTGATAGTTCAATTGCAGTTAGCCAATAGTAGTCATCCTCAACTTCATCCTATTTTTTGACCAAAGATGAGCAGTGAAACGTTAGACTCATCTTTTGGAGGGTAAGACTTCTAATAGCAGTGGGGATAAAGAAGCACAGAGTAGCTATTAGAGACCCAAGACTGGATGTGAAGATGGAAGCTCATCCAGGGGAAGGGACTTTGGAGGCAGAATCAATGAGACCTAGTGATCAAATGGAGGTGTCAACGAAGCTGCCCTCTCTTCTGATTTAAGCAGCTGGGATCCTCCTACCTGAGCTTGCAGAGTCTCGGAGGACAAGGAGTATAATTATGTACATGTTGAGTTTGAGGCCGCTCTGTGGCATCCAAACTGATGGTAGACAGTTGGATATTTTGGTCTGAAAATTAGGAGGAGCATCCAAGTTAGAGGGAAAGATTAGAGAGCCAATGCCACCTATATGTAGACTTGACGCCCTGTGAAAGGATGTGACCACTGAGGATGTAAATGGAGAAGAAAGGGAGGACTCAACGTTTTCTAGACAGGAAAGGGGACAGGACACAGTAAAAGATGCCAAGACAGGGTAGTAAGAAAGGGAGAAGATTCAAAAGGAGTGCAGTCAGAGAATCCAGGAGGCCCTCCCTTGTCTGCTCTCCTAAGAAGGAGAAAGAAAGAAAAAGAGAAGAAGAGAGAGAAGAGAAGAGAAATAGGGAGGGAGAAGAAAGAAGAAGAAGAAAAGGAAGAAGGAAGGAGGGACGGTAATGAGAAGGCAGGAAGGAGGAAGGAGGAATGAAAAGGAAAGGAAGGAGGAAGGAAGGAAGAAAAGAAAGAAAGAAGAAAAAGAAAGAGAGATCAGGGTTGCCAAAGGTTAAGGGTTAAGGAGGAGGAAGGAACAGTTGAAGCACAAAAATTTTAGGACAGTAAAAATATTCCGTGTAATATTATAATAGTGGATACATGTAATTGTACATTTTTCTACACCCCTTGAAGATACAACACCAAGAGTGAGCGCTAATGTAAACTCTGGACTTTGAGTAATAATGACAAGTCCATGTAGGTTCACCCATTATAACAAAGATGTTGACAGTAGAGGAAAATGTGCTTACGTAGATGTAAGCGAAGCACTACATGGGACCACTCTGTACTTTCTGTTCAGTTTTGCTGTGAATGTAAAATTGCTCTAAAAAGTTTGCTTAGAAAATAGTGTTTCTGCAATTACTCAGAGAAGCCATAAAATTGTCATTGTCCTTTTTTTTGTATTTGCTTTAAATTCCATGTCCCTTGATATGAGAAAACTTTTATTTTACATGTTTTCTGCATCACCAATATATAACATAATAGCTAGAACACAGGTGATTTTTTAAAGTTTTTAACAAATGAAAATATTCATTCTGAAAACCAAACCTATGAATTAGATAGCCTGATGAATTTTCTGAAACTGAACACACCTGTGTAATCAACATCCCTCTCAGCACCATAAAACCATTCCCCATGCCATCTTCCAGTTACTAATATCTACTGAATAACAACTATCCTGGAGTCTAATAGCATCACACTATAATATTTTGCCTTTTCAGTACTTTATATGCGTGGAATAATCCAGTATGCACACTTCTGTGTGGGGCTTTTCTTCAACAGTATAGTTGTGAGATTCAGCCATATTATTGCCTATAGTTGTATTTCAATCATTGTCATATTGCTGTGTGGTATTTCATTGATGGATTCCATTGTTGATGGACACCTAAGTAGTTTTTAGTTTTTTGGCAATTAAAAATAGGGTAGCAGAGATTAATTTCTATTGGGTAATAATCCTAATCAGAGTACAGTTACGTTTTAATAGTGAGCCTATGTTTGGCTTTAGTATATACAGACAGTTTCCAAAGTTGTTAAAACAATTTATTCACCACCAATTGTGTGTGATAGTTCCCTTTGTTCCATATCCTTACTAACAGTATTACTTTCCTAGGATTTGTCCATTTAATCCAAGTATATATATACATATATATTTGATTAAGTTTGTTGGTATATATTATCCATAATATCTTCTTTTATCTTTCTGTTGTCTCTATTACCGTGTTTCCCCGAAAATAAGACCTAACCAGACAATCAGCTCTAATGCGCCTTTTGGAGAAAAAAATTAATAAAAGACCAAGTTTTATTTTACTATAAGATTCAGTCTTTAATATAATATAACATAACATAATATAATATAATACTGGGTCTTATATTAATTTTTGCTCCAAAAGATGTATTAGAGCTGATTGTCTGGCTAGGTCTTATTTTGGGGGAAACATGGTAGCTGTAGAGATATACTATTTCACATTTCACTTATTAGTAATTTGTGAGTCCACTCACTTTTTATCAGTCTTGTACAGATTTACTACCTTTATTAATCCTATCTTAGAACCAACTTTGGAATTTGTTGATTATCTTTATTTCATACTTTTGTTCTTTATTATTTCTATCATTCTGTTTTATTTGTTTGACTTATGGCTCTTTTCCAAGCTTCTTGACATGGAAGTTTAAGTTACTGGGTTTCAGACTGTTTTCTTTTCTAATTTATACGTTTCCTTCTAAGCACTTCATACCATTAGCATGCTTTTTGCAATACCTTAATTGTCATTCAGTTCAAAATTTTTTATATGACAAACTTTAACTAGAAGGATATAAAAATGTTAAAAAGTATCTTTAACTGTGAAAGGTTTGATATTTTACCATATTTACAAGGTAACAAATTAGCCTGCTGTATTCTCATGGATGTTGGCAGAAGACACAGAAAATTGGGTTGGAGTCAAAGAGCTTTATTGCTCATGGAAAAGCAAGTAGCATGAGTATGTATGCATTGCTTCCACTCACTGCACAAGACCCACAGGAGAGAATTAGAAAGGCCCAGGTGAATCCTGCACATGCAGTCGATTTGCATTATAGCTAAGGAATCCCAAGTTTGGGGACCCACATAGGCAGTAAGTCTGCCCAATCTTTGCCCCAGAGGAGGGAGACATTATTTTCCCCATGCTGGAGAGTAAAAAGACAAACTAATGGTTGCAAAAGAGGAGGGGGTGGAGGTATGGGTGCAAAACATGAAGGGAAATATAGTCAATAGTAGTGTGATAATAATTTATACGGCGACAGGTAGTTAACTAGATTTAGTGTGATGAGCTCATCATCTGATATATAAATGTAGAGTCACTGTTATACACTTAAAACTAATATAATATTGTATGCAAATATACTTTAATTTAAAAAGTAAAATAGAAACATATACATTACATTTTAGCCAATCCAATAAATGCAAAATATTACCATTTCTTCGTATAATATTCAAAAATACTGAGATATTTTACATTCTTCTTTTTTGCTTTGTACAAAGTCTGAAAATGTTATGTGTATATTACTTACAGCACTTCTCAGTTTAGACTACCCCATTTAAGTGCTAGCTAGCCAGATAGGGCTACTGAGTACTGTATGGGATAGACAATTCTAGAAACTTTTGGTTTATTCTTTTAGCCAGCCTCATGGCTCAAAATTTAATGTCTTGGGAGACTGGCCATATCTGAAATCCCTCATTTCTCTACTTTGACACTCCAACCATGCACACAAAACATGTTTAAAGCACTGCTGGATTTCATTTCCCCATTGCAAACTCTACTGCAAACCCCCATCCAATTGCCCTTAATAAGCACTGAAAGATGGCCACAAGAAAAAAGTCTGCCAATTCTCAGCCTACCTCTGAAAGCTTTGCTACTCTCTAGAATTTTATTCTAATCCTTATTGCTTCCCACCTCTTTGATGGCTTTATTCAGCTTTGCTGGATTTGGTTGGATTGGATTTGGTTAATCAACAAATTGGCCTGCCTCAATCTGCTTCATCCTACCTGAATTCAGATAGTTACAGAAACTAAGTAAGTGTAAAGTTTCCTATTAACATTAAAGGATTTTTTTTTTCAGGTTTAGGAAAGATACATGCCTTACAAAGCAATTTTAATTTACAAAGTTTATATTTGTTTCATCTGAACTCTGAGTTGCTACTTTACTAACTTGTCCAGAGATGTTAGGTTTTCCTGCCATTTTTATCATTCCAACATTTCTGATAAGTTGAATTCACAGGTACAGGTAATCAAAGCTAAAAGTCTTGTATCTGTGATCACTTTTTTTTTTAATTTTAAGACTTTTTTTTTAGCAAAATCAGTTGGTATGGAGCAACGCCAAACCTGAAGTCATTAGGATCATTCTACCAACAGGAGCCAGGGAAAGACTTATATAGAAAAAGTGCAGAAGGAAATGTAGGAAATTATTTGATTCACTGTGCTTTAAAGCCTGTTGGCTTTTTATATTGTTGTTGTTTTTATTAGTTTCAGGTGTACAAAACAATATAATGGGTAGACAGTTTTCTGTGATCATTTTTAACAGTTATAAAAATTGTTTTAGATAATAATAAAAAGGAAGCTGTGGGTTCTACCTTTTTTTCTAAAAGAGATAATATAACAGAAACAGCCACTTCTATACCAATATTCCGGTAAGGTCTAATACTTAATTACCTTTTTAAACTTTCATGTTCAGAGAAATATGCTTAAGATGAACTACACATGAGCATATCCTTTCTGAAGCCCTGCTTTTCTGAATCCCTGTAAAGGATTTTATAAGGAGTTTTGGATCTAATTAATAATTTACTAGAAATAAATCTGCAGAGTTAGTACATTTACCAGTTATGATTTAACACTTTCTTAATCTACAGAGGGTGCCAAAAAGAAAATGTATGCACATTTTAAGAAAGAAAAAACTGATTAAAATTTGTAATAATCAATATATACCAATAACAAAAGATGAATACAAATCACATTTGACTTCTGCAATTACCAGAGGTGTTCAAAGTGGTTATCATCAGCATCCAGACGCTTCTGATTATGGTGAACTACTACTTGAGAAATATTGACCAACGTGTCCACTTGTATACATTTGTTTGGCACCCCCGGTATATCCTCTGCAAGCTGAGAAAAGTATTTTTGTTGAACTCTATGGGGTAAAACGCCCAGGAACCCTTTTCTTAGCAGTATTTGAAGAGGAATCATTGGCTGTTTTTTTGAGGGGAGACCATTAATATAAATCCCAATAACTGGCTATTGTGAATAGTGCTACAATAAACGTAGGGGTGCATGTATTTTTATGAATTAGCGTTTTGGATTTCTCTGGATAGATACCTAAAAGTGGAATGGCTGGGTCATAGGTAGTTCCATTTCCAGTTTTTTGAGATACCTCCGTACTGATTTCCATAGTGGCTGCACAAATCTGCAATCCCACCAACAGTGTACAAGTGTTCCCTTTTTTCCACATGCTCCCCAGCACTTGAGGGGTGTAAATGTCTAACTATTATACTGTTTTGTACACCTGAAACTAATAAAAAAAAAACGATGACTGGACAAAAGCAGTTTATGCATTCAATAAATCATTAAGTTAACATTTTCTGAGTAACTACTACATTCTAGGACCGTGTTAGTTACCAGAAAGGCCTATATATATATATATGATTCTATCCTCTAGAGATAATAGATTTGTTTATATGGAAAAGATATATGAAAATCACAGTATTATGTGCTATGATAACAGTAATATTTTCACATGTCACGAGAACTCAAAGCAATAAACTCTGAAGGATTAAAGCATCTAAGTGAGATATTTATTTAAAGATAGATTTTCAGGATGAATAGAAAATAAAATGCTATAAGAGGGAAAAAATTTCCAAAAGACAAAATAACATTTATAAACTTATGAACAGGTAAACACTGGGAATGATCAGAAAAGAAAAAAGAAAATAACTAGGTATATTATAGCTTATAGGTTGTTAATGTTTTCTCAGTGTCTTTCTTTGGGATCAAGTGGATCCAGTAGTTCATGAAAAAAAACCTGCTTGGAACATTATTTTGGGTTTGTCATACAAACTAGCTAGCCATAGTATTCTTTAAAATGGAGCCAACTAACCTCAGTTAACACTTAAAACAATATTAATTTAACAAATAATGTGAAGAAAGGTACAACACAATATAATATAAATATGTAGTTTTTTAATCGATGTAGTTGTAGTGTTGATACAAATAATGGATACAGTCTTTCACAACCCCCAAATGTGGGCATGTTGAGTTTTCTAGAATGGCCAAATGGATTAACCTCTTATAGGTGTGTACTACTTATCATAGTGGATGCCCTTTTTGCCCATGAAGCTAAAATATAGTTCTGGAGTAATTAATAGAATGTACAGCACTGATAAAATTACTGCTCTTGTGCTTGGAAGATGGAGATTTTAAGAAAGAATAAATAGCGTCCAGTCTTTGTTTTAAAATATTTACCCCTAACAAGGACAAGAGGCAACATCCTTCTCATGACCATTGATATGCATCGATCGGCACTTGCAAATGGTACACCAGAGTCAGTTACAATCTTGACTTCTCCGTGTCTTTGAATCCCATAATCCCATTTTCTATGTATCTTTCTTAATGTAGCTAAACATGAAATAGAAGAAACTAGAAAAGTGTTCTATGCATGACCACAGTCTCTGGATTGGAAAACGGTATCTTTTCCACCTCTATCTCTAGAAATAACTAGTTATTACTATGATGTCAGATGTAGTTTGTTATGAAGATAGGATACAGAGTATTTCAAAAGATAGCATGTCAAATAGAGGTATGTTGATTTGAGACTCTGTCAAATAAATCCGACAGTAAAAAATGGGAAAAAAATGAGTTTCCTGAGACAATCAGTGTATAAAATATTTCCCCTTGACATATGGTCTTTGAGCAAACAAAATTACTGTTTTTGTTTTTTTTTGTTGTTTTTTTAATTTCAGAACTAAAATATGTACAGTTAACATCTGCCAAGTTAACTGGCTTTTAAAAAGGAAATCTGCTGAAGGATGCCATTTCCACCACCTAAAACTCTGCCTTGTTAAAAATTGGAATAAAGGGATAGTGTCCTGCATTAGACCTTGAATTTTATTTGGCCCAAAGTGGTATTTAATCACTAACCAGTTGTAGAAGGGAAAGCAAACATTAACATTTCTAACATGTCCCTCATCGGAGCTAGATTTTTTCAAAGTTAAAATAAGCCCCTCTTTTATTCTGCCCCTAGTGAAATAATGTCAGTGGGTGAATTATTTGGCAGCACATTAAGAAGACTAAAAACTATGAAGTTTCTCAGATTCTCAAATAAAGTGAAAACAATTGTGATTTAAAGAAAAAATAACGTTACAAGTGCCTGGAATAGGAAGAGCACCAGCAGCCCAAAGCGAAATATTTGGCTTTTTATCTCACAATTAGTCAATGTGAAAATAAGAAAATTCATAACTTTATAAAAGGACTTTATATTTAGTGATTAGGCAGATTGCCATCATCCTGTATTCCAGGATTTGGATTCTAAAGGAGATTTATCTTGACTGCCAAATCAGAACAATGGTAGAAGTTGCCTGGGGCACTATATTTAGCAAAATTCTGAGGCTGCATTTGGGTTGTTTCAGAAAAGCTGTCATGATTGATGAATTATTCATAGTCCTAGAAAGAAACAGAATGCATACCAGGTGGTTCAGATGAGATTCAATAAAGGTACTACTTAGAGAGCTGTGGGCAGTGTAAAGGGAACTTGTAAAGGTACAGTGATAACTGGCGACAAGCAACAGAGAAAACCCTAGTACTAAACAGGCAAGGATGAAACAATGTTACCATATCCTTTGTGAGAGCTGACTGTGGACCAGGCCTGCTTGATAGGAGTTGTGGAGGAGAACTGAGGGGATGCTTTTCAAAATTGGGGCTCTAAAGTGAGGAAGTGTCTCAAGATTTCTTCCTGCATTCTGATCTCCTGCCAGTACCTCCCATTGACCAAATCAGGGATGGGCTGATAAATGAACCATTTAAAAAATGGCTTAAAAAAAAACAACAACAACATGGTTTTAGAATCTGTCTATACCCATCATGTTACCATAGCCAATTTCAGTCACAAATGTGATATCATTGAACTGGAGTTGAGAAGAGACGCACACAATTGACTCTTACAAGCTGGTGTGAACTGGATCCAGCACACCGCTGATTTAAATCTAAATAAAAGCCAACCACCAAAGACTCCATGAGAATAATGTTTGACAGGTGGTTTTGAGGAATCTAAAATTGAAAGGATGGGTCTATCAGCCTGAGGCATAAAAGAGAGAGAGAGTTGTGATGGCAATAGGATTGGGCTTTATTTCCACCAACAACGGGGCAACAGGTGCATGAGCCTTACTCATGGGTCAGGTGGGCGTTGGGTAAAATTGTCCAGAGCCCTCTCAGGACTTGCCCAATGCAGGGATATGGACAGTGATGTGAAATTGACCGAGATGATGGACTGGCAGATACTCAAGGATTCAGAGAAGAAATCTAAATGGCCAGATTGGAAAAAAAAAAAAAAAATCATCATCTGAATCTTGGGAAGGACAGTCCAAGGACACAAAAATCACTACTGAAAGAGTATGTGCTGAATATCCACAAATATGACAAAGCCCCAATATTAAGTCAGAATAAGACCTGCCAAGTAAAAGAATGAGTCTTTCTTAATTATCCCTAACTTGCTCCAGCTTTAAGTACTCAAATACTGGGTGGGCAGAAGCCACGGCTTGTAATAGGTAAAGAAATGCAAGAAGAGAACATAGAAAAGCCAGCCATCCCCTTTTCCCCTATAATTTTTTCAAGCATAAAGCAAGCTCAAAAGAGAGAGAGGAAATTTGAACTTTTTATTTTTACTTGGCAAACAAATTGATGTCTCAAATAAGACTACTTTGTTACAAGAAGTAAAGGTTTTCTAAGAATCCAAATAACTGAAGAAATTCTAGAAGCATTGAGAACACAAATCAGAAAAAAGTAAGAGATAAATATGAGCACATTACTACTAAGAAAATTAGAAATGATGTTTGTAACACATATCATTCTGTGAATATAAAAAAGAACTTAAAATTTATAGGAAAAAAAGAGAATTAGCTAAATAGAAAAAAATAAATGGGCAAATGCCATTAAGAGGCATTTTCCAGAAGAGGAAATAGAAAGCACAGCAAACATTTGGAAGATTGTCAATCCCTCTAAAAAGCAGGAAAATACAAATTAAACCTTGACTAAAATACTATTTTACTAAAAGACTGACAAGTAAAATGCTAATAGAATGCAGAGGAACCTTTTTTCCCTCTTCTACCACAAATATATGGTGATGGAAGGAGAACTGACTCTGGGTGGTAACACACAATGTGATATATAGATGATGTGTTTATAGAAATGTACACTTGAAACCTGTATAATTTTACTCACAAAGTCACCCCAATAAATTTAATTTAAAAAAAGAATGCAGAGGAAGAGAAACTTACATACCATGTTTACCAAAAAATAAGACCTAGCCAGACAATCAGCTCTACTGTATCTTTGGAGAAAAAATTAATATAAGACTCGGTCTTATTTTACTATAAGACCCAATCTTATATAATAAGATTAATTAATTTTATATTATTAATTTTTGCTCCAAAAGGCTCATTAGAGCTGACTGTCCAGATAGGTCTTATTTTGGGGAAACACGTACTGCCAGCAAGGTATAAATTTGAATACTTTGGAAAGTATTTGGAATTATCTAGTAAAGTTGATGGAATGGTATACTGTTTCAATTTAAGTAAACTGGGAATGTAAATCTCAGAATTCCCTTCCATGTAGGTTTCCTGTCAGGGTTTGCCACATGAGAAATCTGGTTAGAGACTATAAGGGGCAGACTAAATAGTAACAGTGGTTTTCAGTTTGTCCTCTTACTTCATTCCTCATCCAGCCCAGCTTTCATTCTCTGTCAGCCATGCTGGATGTATTGCTGCAAACTCAGAGGAAGTATCCATGAAAACCTGTTGCCACACAGCAGCCTACCCGTCTGTCTCCTCGTGCCTGCCCCTAAAGAAAGGAGAATCTGTGAGACAGATCCTTTCAGGGACTTTGCTTCACCTTTGTGCTTCACCTTATGTCTCCCTATTTGGCCCAAAGATGGCTGGCTAGTCAATGACGGGTAAGATTCCCCATGGGCGGACAACCTAAGCCAGACACTGCAGCGTGGGGACCATCTGGGGAACTCTCGGGTCGATAGAGAGTCTTCCCCTCCCCCCACTAAGAAGAGCCTCTGCCTCTGTGGTTGCATTCCTTCCCACAACCTGCAGGGGAAGTGACTCAATGATGTGCTCTCCATTTATTCATATGAATAAAGGTTTTGTTCCTTGGGGAAGTACTTATCCTGAGACTTACGGTTCCACTGCCTGCAGGCAAAGGTGATTGGCTTAAATCAATTTCCTGTTGTAATATATGGGATTCACAGATCTTGAGATTGACAAGCTTTATTTCTTTTACTTCCCCACCTAACTAACAAAAGCCATGCGTTGGCCCCATTCAGGGCTCAGTCCTTGAGGCTGGAGTCCCTTGGCCACGCTTACACTCTACTCTCCTCTACTGTCTTTCTTAACCTTGCGCCGCCCTCCTCGCTCCCCACAACTTTTGTCGTGCAGGACACGACAAAAACCCAACAGACTTCCACCAACTTTTATACCAAATTCCTTCGCAAATCCACTTCAGCACTACATCATCTAGTTTCCCACAAGCTTCAACTTTTCCCCCACATCTGGAGTGGTTAATTACTTCTTTCTGATTCTTTGCAGATCTTACTTCTCCAGTACTTCCCAAATTTTGTAATATTAACTGCTATAAATCAATTCCCTATTCCATAATATATATAGTAGTTCTGCCACCCTTATCAAAAACTGACCTTCAGGTAATTTCTGATTCTGCAAATCCATTCTTAAGCATATATTCTGAAGTATTTTGTGCCCCTGTACACCAGACAACATAAAAAGAATATTATTGTATTTTAAAATTTTATTGCAACATATTTGTAAGACTGAATTAAACCCAAATACCCACCAAATATAAAATGGATAAATAATATGTTGATATAGTTTCTTACAAAGAAAAACAATTATAGCTTCCATATCAACATGGTCAAATCTCAGTAAACATAAAACTGACATAAAAAGTCATATGATTATATAATGGCTCAATTTGTAAAAAGCAAATTATTTTTCAATCGTAAATAATATTTTTGCTATACTTACATATTTGACAAAATAACAATAGGAAGGGAATGATAATCACATAATTCAGGATAGTACCATGTTTCCCCCAAAAATAAAACCTAGCCAGAAAATCAGCTCTAATGCATCTTTGGAGCAAAAATTAATATAAGACACGGTCTTATATTACTGTAATGTAAGACCAGGTTAAGACCTGGTCTTATATAATATAGTATAATATAAGACTGGGTATAATATAATATCACATAATATAATTTAATAATATAAATACCCGGTATAATATAATATAATACCAGGTCTTATATTAATTTTTGCTCCAAAAGGTGTATTAGAGCTGATTGTCCAGCTCTTATTTTTGGGGAAACATGGTAGTTACTTTTAAAGAAGTAAAACTAGAATGGAAACTGGGAGTGACTGGAAGGTAACTATGGGTGGATTTGTGCCCCCTGCTAAATTCATATGTTGAAGTCCTAACCCTTAGCACCTCAGAATGTGACTTTATATGGAGATATGGTCTTTACAGAGATACTTAAGTGAGTTCATTAGGGTGGGCCCTAATCCAGTATGACTGGCATACTTTCTAAAAGGGAAATTTGGCCACTGTGACAAAAGCAGAGGGAAGACGACGTGAAGATAGGGAGAAGGCTATCTATAAGCCAAGGAGAAAGGCCTGGAATGCACTTTTCCCTCACAGCCCTCAGAAAGAACCAACCCTACCAACTCCTTCATCTTAGACTTCTAGCCTCCAAAGTGTGAAATAATAAATGTCTATTGTTTAAGCCACTCCTATTGGTTCTGTTTCTCTGGAGAACACAGTCTGATACAGCAGAATCTTGAGGCTTCACTTTCATCCAAGCAGTAGAGAAAAACTAATCCCATGAAACATGTTTTGACAAGCAGTGGTGGGAAAGTATAAAATGGCTCTAGGAGTGCAACCCCTCACGTTCTACATGTTCACTTCATTGATTACACAACACTATCTCAATCATAGTAAGAGCTTGCGAGATGGGCATCATTAGCCTCCCTTTAAAGATGCAAAAAAATTGAGAACTTTGGAGTTTTAATTAATTTACACTAAGTGACATAGTTAGTAAATACAAAATCTGGAATTTACAATTTATGTGGGTCTGTCTGAAATCTAAGTTTACAAAATCAAGCTGAAGTTAACAGACTACTACTACTATAACAACTCCTCTCTTGAGAAACATGTGCATGCACTTTTCTTCCTTCATAAGACCTATCAATCTCGGTATTTCTTTCCTTAGTTCTTCTAGCACCTTGGAATGACTCCAGCCAAATACAAAACATCATGAATTTGGCTAGCAGTGATTTCTAAACTTGACAATTCATCAAAAGCACCTGAGGATTTTTTTTTTTTTAAATAAAGATTAGGACTTCCTACGTTTGCAAAATGCAATGTCCAATTTCTGAAATTCCGTCCATATTGTTCCACCTTTACTGACACATAATTGACATACGACACTGTGTAAGTTTAAGGTGCATAGTATGTTGAATTGATATATACTGCAAAATTATGACCATCACAGCACTAGTTAACACATCCAACCTGTCACATTATTAGTACCATTTCTTTTTGAGGTCAGAATTTTAAAACTTTATCCAGATTTTAAAACTTTATCTTTACCTCACCAAATTTCCTAATGGCAATATAGTACAGCTTCTCTGAAATCCTATCACATTTATGTAACCAGTTTTATACGTATCAAATTCTATTTTGTATTATAGTTATCTATTTAATGTTTCCCTCAGATATTAGGATAATATTTCTTGAAATTAGGCTTTACATTTGGGTAAAACATTTTTTCTCCCAAATAACAAGCACAGTATTTTACATACGTTGAATTCATGAAAGTAAATTTAGGCATAAATAAATAAATGAATGAGGATTTATTGGGTAGAAAATAACAGAGTGGAAAAGTTGTTAAGAATAGTTAGAAGCAGATAAATCTTATAATGTAGATACGGAGAAGAAAAAAAACAGAAAAAATTTATATGGCCTTAAACCAGTGTTTCTATATGTGTGAAAGGGGTAGTATATTATACAATCCCATGAAATTGTGACTAGTGTGTTAGTGATTTTAAAATATTGACTAAATATACTAATTTTCACAAATCACTGATTTTAATCTGAAAGTAATAGGAACTATAATTTACGGAGTGAATTCTATATGCAAGAGACGCTGGTCTACATACTTTATTTTACTTTATCCTCAAAGCTCCACAAGACAGGTTTTTAAATTGACATCTTGTAGCTGAAGAAATGGAGGGTTAAAACAGTATTCTAATCCCACAGAACAATTTCATAGCTCTGCATGTGATCCTTGGCACAGTCACGTGAGGACCACTGGCCTAGGCCAGAGCATACATTTTTTCCAGCATACCCCAAATCAAGTTATCTCAGGTTCCCTTATTAGTCACTGAAGGCCAAATGACTAGACTTCAACTAAATGAAAGACTTGAGTTTAATTCACTATTTCAAAAATCCATTCATTATAAAGGTAAATACTATGCTAACCTGTCTATTGAAATAACTATAGTGCGTACATGAGCACCAACTACCTCTGTGCATTCATTACTTTGAGAAACTGACTTAATCATTAATAATCCTATTTATTCATCTGTGAAATGGAAAACATTATTTTAACTCATCTCATCTGATTATTGTGATAAATAGCTTATAAAAACAATTTAAAAGCACTTAGAAAAAAACCAAAATAATAGGGGGGAAATCTCATAAAATATTCCCTATAGTATTAGGTTCTTACTAAAACTAGGCACATCTGCTTAAAAGGCATTTTTTCATAATTACAGCTCTGTCTTTTAATTTAAAATAAACCTGTTAACTTAAAATAAATCTGGCATTAAAACAGTTTCCATATCAAGATGAATGTGTGTTTTCCCCCAAAGAATGCTTTATGAATGCCATTTAATTGTGTAAGCTTAACTGAAATTAGCTAGCAATGATAGGTGTTTAAATAAGCAAATTCCATTACTATTACAATAAGCAATTCATTATTCCAAATACAATAAATGTAGCTATAAAGTACTATAAACAGAATCATTATCAATGTGAATTATATTACTACACTATGTACAGTCCATCAGATACACTTTCTTCGGTTTAATTGTTTGTATGTTGTGTATTTATGTACTACATATGTTAATTATATATATATATATAAATATGCTATTTGTGAACATTCACCTTTGTCACTTTTTTTCTTTTCAGGTTTATAAAAAAAGCTAGAAGAACATTACATATTTGTAAATATCACATGCCAACAAAAACCTACTCTTATTTTATACTAAAACCCATTGAACAAATATAGCTGATCATTGCTTTCAGGTCTAATTTTAAGTTCTATGTTATTTCTAAGTCTTTTGCCCCTTCTTTAAAGGGGTATGGCCTTATCATAATGTTATCATTCATGTGGCTAAAAACTTCTTTAAGTGAAGTATGAAATAAATTATGGTTTAAAGTAAGACATTTCAGATATTCTGAATCTGCCAGTTTCATAAAAGATGTTAGTGATAGCTATGTGTCTGTATTTGTATATGAGTAAAGGTGGGATTCATGGGGGAAATAAAAGTTAAAGTGCTTCTTAGAGGGCTCCTTTAATCAAATGCAGAAAGCTGCACCATGACACACACAGGTTTAGAGGGCACTGGGATTAACCAAAGAATGAATTAATTTGAAAGCGCAGGCATTATTATTTCTACTTTATAAAAGAGGAAAGTGATTCTGTAAACTGTTTAATGTGATTTTTCTCCTAAAGCCATTCAGTTATTCAGATAAAAACAAAATACTGAAGATTTACTATGTACTCCATTGACTATTAAAGTTAATGAGGAACAGGATTTCCACTCAAAATGGTAGAGTAGGTAAACACTGTGATTTCCTTCTCTCATGACCACACCAAAATTACAACGAAAACACAGAACAACCATCATTGAAAATCACCTGAAGTCTAGCTGAACCAAAGCTCTACAACTAAGGATATCAGAATAGGTGATCTCCAGACTGGTAGGCGGGGCAGAGATATGAAACAGGCTTGTCCCATACTTTCATGTGACCATTAAAAACTCAGAGGAAAATATCAGCTGTGGATGTCCACCCAGGGGACTGAAGAGTCCCAGCCCCATACCAGGCTCCCCAGCCCAGGGCTCCAGTGACAGAGAGAGAAGTCCCCATAACTTCTGGCTGTGAAACCAGAGGAGAGTGTAGCTGAGTGAGATGAGAGCTGCTGGAGTCCCAGGAAGTATTCTTAAATGGCCTGCACATTGTCTTAGCCTGATGGACTCATTTTCTCTGAGCTCCAGTGCTGGGGCAGCAGCTCAAACAAATCCAGGGACATAGAGGGAGGAACTGAATTTTCTGGCTTCAGGGTAAATGCTGTAGGGGCAGCTTTCTCCCATAGAGAAGTGTTGGCAGAAACCCATTGTTTCTTTCTTGAGCCCTCCCACCTCCTGGCATGAAGACACAGGAGGTGGTCATATCTGAGTCTCCATTAACCTAGCTAACACCTTTCATCTACCCCACCCTGATGATTCCCTGAGACACCAGCCCACACAACATTTGGCCCATGCAAGCCACTTCCGGTAGCTTTTCCATACAAACATCCTGTCTTAGCTCATGCAGCAGACTTTCATAAAATCTCTCAAAAGTTCACAAAACCCAAAGCAGCAGCATCTGGCCTCAGTATGTTCTATACCTTTTGCTGAGAAGCTCCAAGCCTGGCACTAGCAGTACCTGGCCTTGGTTTGTGGCTTGGCCTCTCCAGACACCTCCAACCCCAACACAGGTAGCTGCCATGTGCAGATTGCTTTGTGGCTCATGGGAGGTGGTCCACGGAAAGGCATAGACTGCAGCTGAACTTGGCCTGTGGCGGGTTCCCCTCCCAGGAGGCCCTGAGGATGGGCGGCTAGATTCAAATTGAGCCCGAGCAGCACCTGGCTGACTTCAAGGATGACACTCCCAAAGAGCAGACACATCATGCACCAGAGCCTACTATAGTCATTGGCTCCATACAGTTGGTCCCTGAACAACAGCTCCTCCAATAGTCATGGCCAGTCTTCACAACCAATCAACCTGAGGGTTAATCCCTCCCTTGATGTGCAAACAGCACCCAAGGCTCAACTACAGTGAGAGGGTGCACACACAAGGGACATACCTGTACAATCAGCCTAGGTTTTCAAGCAGACTGCACCACTGGGTGCCCCAGGAAATTACATAAATTTACTCTACTATGACCATGAGACATAGTACCTCTACCTAATAAATAGAAACAAATACAGGGAGAGAGCCAAAATGGGCAAAGAAATATGTACAAATTAAAGAACAGAACAAAGCTCCAGAAAAAGAACAGATAAAATGGAGACGAGCAATCTGCCAGATATGGAGTTCAAAACACTGGTTAAAAGGATGCTCAGTGGTCTCAGGGAGAACATCAATGAGGAGATAGGTAACATAAAATTAAAGATAAAAAACATAAAAAAAGAACCAGTCAGAAGTAAAGAATACAATAACTGAAATGAAGAATACATTCCATGGAATGAACAGATTAGGTGAAGCAGAGGTCAAATTAATGGTTAGAAGATAAGGTAGTAGAAAACACCTAATCAGAACAGCAAAAAGAAAGAAAAATAAAAATGAGGACAGTTTAAGGAGCCTTTGGGACAACATTAAGCATACCAATATTCACATCATAGGGGTACCAGAAAGAGAACAGAGTGAACAAGAAAAACCTATTTGAAGAAATAATGATTGAACACTTCCCTATCCTGGTGAAGGAAATAAACATATAAGAGCAGGAAATGGAGAGGGTCCCAAACAAGAACCCAGAGAGGCTCATACCAGGACACATCATAATTCAAAGACCAAAGAATAAAGACAAAGAAACAATCTTGAAAGCTGCAAGAGAAAAGCAGTTAGTTACCTACAAGGGAGCTCCCATAAGACTATCAGCTGATTTATCAACAGAAAATTTGCTGGCCAGAAGGTATTGGCACTAAATGTTCAGTGATGAAAAACAAGGACCTACACCAAAATTACTTTACCCAGAAAATCTATCATTTAGAATTGAAGGACAGATAAAGAGCTTCCCAGAAAAGAAAAAGCTAAAGGAGTTCATCACCATGAAACCAGTATTACAAGGAATCTTAGAGGAACTTCTACATGATTAAAAATAAATAAATAAATAAATATTTTAAAAATATGAATAATAAAATGGCAATAACTACATACCTATCAACAATTACTTTAAATGTAAGTGGATTAAATGCTCCAACCAAAAGATAGGGTGGCAGAACGTGTAAGGAAACAAGGCCCTTATATATGCTGCCTACAAAAGCCTCACTTCATATTGAAAGACACAAACAGACTGAAAGTAAAGGGATGGTAAAAGATATTTCATGAAAATGGAGATGAAAAGAAAAAACTGGGGTAGCAATACTTATACTAAACTTTAAAACTAGACTTTAAAATAGACTTTAAAACAAAGGTTATAACAAGAGACAAAGAAGAACCTGGTAATCTCACTTCTGGATATTTATCCAAAACATTACTTTGAGGAGATGTGTCTATTCATATGTTTGTCGCAGCACTATTAACAGTGGTCAAGATGTGGAGGCAGACTGAGTATCTGTTGATGGATGAATGGATAAAGAGGAGGTGGTACATATGTACCACGGAATATTGCTCAGCCATGGAAGGGAATAGATTTTTGCCATCTGTGGCAGCATGATGGACATGGAGGATTTTGTGGTGAGTGGAGTGTATCAGAGAAAGATAGATGCAATTTGATTTCACTTATATTTGAAATCTAAAGTACGAAACAAACAAACAAAACAGAAACAAACTAATAGATACAGAGAACATTTTGATTGTTACTAATGGGAAGAGGTGGGTAAAAAAAGGAAAGAGATTAAGCAGTACAAATTAGTTGTTACAAAGTAGTCATGGGGATGTAACATACAGCACAAGGAATATAGTCAATAATAATGTAATAATTAGCATGTACGTGGTCCGACAATTAAGTTCACGAACTCATCTTAGGAAAAGTACTACATACCTCATTGCTGAATGGCATTATGGTCACCTTTGAAGTACTCCCCTTGGGAAGCTATGCACCAATGCCAATACCTAGTCCACCCTTCAAAGCAATTTTGGAACTTTTTTGCTGGAATGGCCCTCAGAGCTGTCACTGCATTACCTCTGATGTCCTGAATGTCATCAAAATGTCATCAAAATATCACCAAATCAGGTGAGTAGGGAGGGTGTTCCAATACACTTATTTGTTTATTGGTTAAAAACTCCCTCACAGATGTGCCTATGAGCCAGTGCATTGTCGTGATGCAAGAGCCATGAATTGTTGGTGAAAAGTTCAGGTCATCTAACTTTTTCACGCGGCCTTTTCAGCACTTCCAAATAGTAAACTTGGTTAACTGCTTGTCCAGTTGGTACAAATTCAGAATGAAAATCTCTCTGATATCAAAAAAGGTTAGCAACATCGTTACAACAAGTTCACGAACTTAATTGCCAGACCTTATATGGTGTCAGATGGGTACTGGATTTATTGGGGTAATAGGTTGGAGGGTGTTTGGGGACAGAGTGAAAAAGGTGAAGGGATTAAGAAATACAAATTTGTAGCTATGAAACAGTCATGGAGATGTAAAGCACAGCATAGGGAATATAGTAAATATATGGCAATAAATATGTATAGTGCAGATGGGTACTAGTCAGGGAGGTCACTTTGTAAATTATATAAATGTCTAACAAGTAGGCAGTACATCTGAAATTAATATAAAATAATACTAAATGTCATTGTAATTAAAAATTTAAAAGGAGGGTGAAAGTCGAAGGGAAATAAGAAGTTCAAATTTCCAGATATGAAAGAAGTAAGTCATGGTGATGTAATGTACAGCATAGGGAATATAGTCAATAATATTGTGATAGTGTTAAATGGTGTCAGATGGTTTGCTGGACTTACTGATGTGATCATTTCTTTAGGTATATAAATGTTGCATAACTATGGTATACGCTTGAAACTAATGTAGTATTGTATGTCAGCTATTATTTTAATGAAAACCTTTTTTAAATGTCTGCTGACAATAAATAAAAAATAAAACAACTAAAGTTAAGGAGGAACAATTTCATCTAAATGCTGAGTGGATATTACAGAAATAAATTATGTAAAATTACTTTCCAGTAAGTAATAGGGTGGGCAAGATGATCGAAACTACAATTATTTTTGTTAAGTCTTGATTATTAGAAAGGGAAAGAAACTGCTTAATTAATTTTGTCCAACAAAAGAACAAAATCCTTGTTTTTGTTTTAATCCTTTGTGAATGAAATCTGCCTTTTATTTGCATAAAATTATTTTGTTACACAATGATAAAGCAAACTTCTACTCTGGAATGTTTTATGCCAATGAAACGCCAAACTTGCCATAACAATAAAGTTACTTCCCAGTAGTTGATAGAGTGGGCAACATGATATAGACCACAATTATTTTTGTTAAGATTGAAGTTAAAATTTCAATCATTATTGGTCGAGTTGCTCCCCAGTATATTATCTTTTCTTTTAGGAAGACAATCCTCTATCTTCTTTCTTCCTACAGCCACCACTGCCCAGAAGTTGGGACTTGGACTCCAGGTAGAAAAGAAAAGCTAATGCCCATTCCTTTGAAGCAATACAATTATAGACTGGTCCCTATAACACAGAAACTAAAAGAAGGATAAAGATAACTCAGGAGCAAATCTGTATTAAAGACCTCGGATTGAAATAGTTATTACTGATTTAAAGTTTGCTTCTATAATTACCTTCAAATTGGCCAACTCTTCAAGTAAATTGTCTTAAATAGTCAATCTTGGTATCAGCTATCACTCGGGAAAATATACAGGGGCCACATACCTTCCAAGTGCAAAGTGGGACAGCAGATGCAGAAATTGCTTCAGGTTTACTTGGTTAACTGTTATAGTTATCAGAGACCCACAAGAAAAATAAGGCAATGATCTAGAGCCCTACTAGATAGCTAGCTGAGGTAACAAGTAACAAGAATGCATTTGCAAAATCAGAATGCATTTGCAAAATATATAAACATACCTCACGGATACCTAGAGTATCCGTTAGAAGAGACTCTATTATGGCCAAGCATGAGACAAGCATCTTAATGATTTGTTGTGCCTTATTTAAGAATCACCAGTTGGGGATAATTGTTACATCCTGGTTTGTGACCCCATACAATCACGTAGTGCAGGTTGCAGTTTCAAAGTTTCCTTGTACTGAAACATAAATAGTACCAGGCTGGAATTTGAAGCAATCATTACTGCAATTTCATTTTACAAACTTGAATTAATGCATATCATGGCTCCTATCATTGATATCTTAAGGCTGATGGTGATCATTTAATAGTTATAATGACTTAATGAAGTGGTCAACGTATTTGGTCTACCAAGTTTGGAACCTCAGTTTGAGGTCACCAAGATTTAACATAAAAGTAGTCATCATGTACATCTAAGTCTTATCTCTTCTAACTTGCTTTGTGGCCCATTAGTATTCATGATATTTTTAAATATTTTACATTACCAGTCTCAATAATTTGAATTACATTGGACTTCAACTGTAACAGCTGAGCCTTACTATCTCTATTAAGTTTTCATTTATTTTCTATTATAATTTTAGTCTGAGAAAATAACCAAATACAACCAATATGGTACTATCTTTACTGAAATCCAATCTGCTAAGCAAGGACTTATCATCTGGTCCTACTTAGTAGCGGGATCAAGGATTAAGTGGAAATCAAAGTATCCAATTTCCATTTGCTCTCATCACAAATTAACTGCTAGAACATCTTTGAGACAGAATAGTAATTGCACAGAGAGGGTTCTGGTAACCAAGATTCAGATGAATCTCAGTTTCCCTCATCACTTTAGCTTAAATGAATATAAATAAATGAATCCATAGGAACTCAAAATAGCTAGAAAACTGGGTTAATTTTCAATTGTGCTTATAAATGCTTTGCACAGCAGTGACAGACTATGACAGGGCTCAACAAATTAGTGGGAGGACTTCAACTTTAAAAATGTGAGATTGCATTCTCTTCCCAATGACAACAGATGAGAATTGCCAAACATACAATGAAAGCACAAAACAACTTAGGTAATAAAATGAAAATAAACAAACAAAGAAAGGAAGCTCTTTATAGACATCATGTATTAATGTTTAAAACTACACTCACAAGTGAATGTTATTATCCCTTTTATACAAAAATGGAAATCAGGCTCACTGAGGTCAAGAAACTTGACGAACACCATTTACATATTAAATAGCAGAATGAGGAGTTTAAACCTAGATCTTCCTACATCAGGCCACATTCATTTCCACTACCCCCTAGTGTCTCAAGTTTTAGGTGTGTATCTCTTCCAAATATTTCCCACTCCACTCATTGCCATCGTTTTATTATATCCTTTAGTTTTCTTGAGTTTTGTTCTATTTTTTGAAATTCAATGAATACACAATTTAATATTATATCCTTGCTGTGTTCCGGTTAGATCAGACGTAAAAAGGGAACTCCAGATAATGGGAACATTTTTTCATAAATTGAAAGCATTAGTATTAGGAATGAGATGTAGTTAGAGGACTCATTCTGCTTATTAATTCAGTTAATATAACCCAAGAAGAACAGAACAAGTTGGTTTATTTTATGATACACCTGCCTTCCTGCTGCACACACAAGAAAAGCATTGCTGTGAAGCCAGAGAAGAAATTCTGTACTTCGAAGGAGAGGACATTTTCCTTTAAGAGAAGCAATTTCATTACATTTTCTGCTCTATCCCTCCTCTTTGTTGTTCACCAGGACTGCAATAATAGATTCATCTGCCCTAAAGGTAGACATTATTAGTTCCTTACTTGTATCAACAAAAGTTTTCCTCATTAACAGAAGGCTCCCCCATGCTGTGGTTAGTCATGGTTATGCATTAAGCAGAAAACTTCATTAAATCAGCACTTCAATGTTCTCTTTTTACCTTTAGATTTGGAATTTATGAAATGAGCTCATTCAATTCTCTCACCTTTGAATAATTTGCACAATTCATTAGTTCATTAAATGTCATCCAATCCATGAGTCTGGATTTTCTTTATAAATATACCCAAGCCTGTAGAAGGAATCACACAGCCAAAATTATAGAACCATGCATTTGTCAATGGGTATGGAAGCTGGATATTGATCATTACTTGTACTTTAAAAGAGGAGATCATCCGAGTATGTTCATGTGCCACTTAACTACTGGGATACATCCTGAGAAATGCATTGTTGGGTGATTTCATCATTGTGTGAATATCACAGAGTGCACTTACACAAATCTAGATGGTAGAGCCTACTACACATGTAGAGTATATGGTACAGCCTATTGATCCTAGGCTACAAGCCTGTACAGCATGTTACCATACTGAATACTGCAGGCAATTGTAGTGTTTGTGTATCTAAACATATACCAACATAGAAATGTATGGTAAAAAATATGGTGTAAAAGATAACAAATGGTACACGTGTGTAGGGTACTTAACCACAAATGGAGCTTGCAGGACTTGAAGTTGCTTTGGATGAGTGAGTGAGTGAGTGATATGTGTAGGTGAAGGAATAAGACATTACTGTACACTACTGTAGACTTTATGAACACTGTACAATTAGGCTACACTAAATTTATAAAAGAACATAAGATTACATTGAACTCAGGAGAAAATGAGGCAGTCAAGTATCGTGGTAAACACAAGATGTATGAGACTGCTGCTGGCATAACATGGCATACTGTTTTATAGCAAACATTTTTTTTTTTTTTGTAAATAGAAAGAGTAGACACTAAAATAATGATAAAAAGTTTAGTATAGTAAATACACAAACCAGTAACATAGTTGTTTATTATTAAGTACTATGTGCTGTATATAATTGCATGTGCCCTACTTTTACAAGACTGGCAGCACAGTAGGTTTGTTTACACCAGCATCACCACAAGCATGTAATGTGTTGTACTGTGATGTTATGATAGGAATAGATTTACGAGGAGACAGCAATTTTTCAGCTCCATTGTAACCTTATGGGACCACCGTCTATATGTAGTCCATTGTTAACCAAAATGTCGTTATGTGGTGCATGATCATAGTTTTAATTTTCTCAAGGCATATTTATGTCACAGAATCACGTATACCTTAAGAAATGTTTATCCAACTTGTTTTGTTTTACTTTTTAAGAATTATTCTCTTATCAATAAAAGATAAGATGGCCTTGGAAATAATTTAGAAATAAATTATAAATGGAATTACCTGTGCTCTGAACAAGGTGTTTGACTTGGAATTTGAACCCTGGTTTTCCAAACTATGACTATCTGACTGTTTGGTTTAATTCTTTAAATAATAAACAATACATGTCCCAATAAAAGTTAGAATCACATGTTTCTTTAATTCTGCATGAATTTTGATTTATTTAATGAAAAAAAAGCCAATTCTGGAAATGACTTCAAGGATTAATTCATTGAATAATATAAGCGATCAAGTTATAGCATTTTACAAAGTTTTTCTTGTTTTGAACTTCAGATATTGTCAGGTAGAAAACAAATAAATATGTGGAACTGGTACAGACAGTCAATAATAAAGTGTGCTTATAGCAAACATTTCAGTGCAAAGACAAAGGCAATAATAATGAACATAATGCCTCTCTATTTATTTGTAATAAATAGCCTTGGAAAGCACTGTCATACAAGTTTGTCATAGAAAATATTCAAATTGAAATTTTTGATTTACTTGGGAAAGGATTCAGTTGCTTTACCCCAGGTGGTTACATACCATGTGATTTTACATAAGTAGGATTCCAAATATCAGAAAAATAGGGTTTAGCTAGAATATATCTGGAAGAAAAAAATTCAAAACAGGTAATTTAAAACAGGTAATTTATATATTAATTTATAACTTAGTAGCTTTTACATTTTTCTAGCATTTTTACCTCATGATTTTGCATTCATTCTCACAGATTGAAAATGGAAATAAATGATAACTCTGAATTCAAATTTGTTACCAGTGTCAATTTCTAGAATAGGTTGACCATTTGCTTTGGGGAAAAAGAAGTTTGGAGTGGAAAACTAAGTGCACAGAGATTCCGAAAGTCAAAATATTTTTCTCTCTGATTATTTGACTTTTTACATCATGGAAATCTCAGAATAAGGTGACATTAGAATATGTGTGTCTTTAGATAGACAAATTGTACCCTAAATTTAATTTTTCTATACCTGTAAAAATATAATTTTCTATATGACCTTCATCTCTCCCCTACACAACTATGACCTACCTAATAACAGAAACATTGAACTGGGATAAAATTTACTATCTGAGTACCTATGGATATAATTTTATATTTTTTCCTCCAAATTTAATTTATAGCTGAGTATTAAATTATCTACTTTTAGTATCTGCTTTTTTAAAAAATCTTCCTCTCTAGTTTACATTCATTTTACAATGTAAGGATATATTGTATTTCTAGGTTTTAATTAATGTGGAGCTACTTATTCAAGTCTTTATATATAATATAAGATGTTTATCTCCCCCCAGCATGAACCATTCTTACCATACTGTCTTTCTAATCCATTGTCCTCATCTCTATGCCTTCATTTACCATTGACTTTATCTAGAAAATTCTGTACATTTCTCTTCATCTATATATTTTAATTCAATAAATCTCTTCCAGTAGGATAACCTTCTCCTTGAGAGCTCTTGACCTCAGTTTTCCTATGTAATCTGATCATGACTGTTACCAATCTAAAGATCTTTCGGTATTGATAGAACATGGCTATGCTCTTTTGCATGGGCTTTACACAATTGCCTTTATTTACTCCCTTTCTTTCCTTCTCCTTCCTTCTCTTCCACCTCACCAGAGTCCACTGAAGATCTTGCTCCACAAAATGTGTCTTCCCATTCACAGCTGTACATCTTGTGTTTTTGCCTTGAATTCATCTCCTCATGTCAGAGATCTCTTAAGTATTTTTCAAAATGCACAAATAGCACCTCGTTTAAACTGTAGGTAGAGTTGGTCACCTCTTTTGTGACCCCGCAGGACCTCTTTAGACTTCTCCAAAGCACCTGTTATTATGTTCTAATTAAAGGTTTATAGGGAAACTAAAATTCAAATTGTGTCACCAATGACAGAGGCTAAAAACAATCCTCTCCCCACTGAAAACTATTACAGCAATCGGTGTCTATTCATCTCTTTCAGAACTTAGTCACATTTCTCCTTTTGACATCTCCTGAATTTTTTAAGGGGCTTATTATGCATTTTGTGTGTTGTCTCTTATTGTTCAGACAAGACCTTTGTCACTTCTTTTAAATTTCTATTCTGGTTACCAGCTTATATTTCTGCTCCCACCGAAAATGAAACCTTACCATATTTTTTGCCAAAGCTAGTCGCAGATGTTGAAATCTGTCCCTGAACATCATCGTGGCTGGAGCCCTATTACCACTCAGACCATCTCCCAGTCTTTTTGAACACATAATATTATGCATCCTGGGTGCCCAATCACTGTTGGTAAAGTAGAATTTCACTCTTAGCTCCCAATGGATAACATTTTGTCTGGACAATGGCCAGCGAATACCGTAATGCCTGCCTGCCAAACTAAGCATGTAACACTCCACCCCAGGAGCTAGGTCAGCACCCACATCTTTTCCACTTCTTGCATGTATTTTATTCATTTTTCTGGTTTTTCCTTCTTTGCTCTATTTATATCCTGCTGAGTCCCCACATCTGACAGGTATAAGTGATGGCTCCCTTGGGAAGAAATAAAACAGTCTATTAAAAAAAAAAAGAATTTTGTTCGGAATTTTTTAAATAATTGTTGTGGAAATGTGGTTATTTAGGAAGAATAGAGTTTGCAGAGGCTTTTGTTAATTCTCTATAAATAAACACCCATGCAATAAAGGTACATAAAAAACAGACTGAAGGAATATGGTGCTACTTTTTCTAGTCCTTTCACTTTGGGAAATTGTGTGTAAAGAAGAACAATAAGGAAAACAAGCTTTCAGATCAAATCTCTCACATTTAGAAAGCTCTGATTTCTTCCATTTTGGTCATTTCTATGGAGCTTCCACCATGAACTCCAACAAAGTTTGCCCCTCTTAGCACAAGGTTACTAACATGATATGACATTTTTATTATATTACTTTCCTCATCCCATCCAATTTAACACCTTTAATTTAACCACTCCCACCTTTTTTAAGAGCTTGTGCTTCCTCTCTGCCTTGTGCAAAATAGCCATGACTCTCCTTTGAGAAAAAGCCCCAGGAAGTGGACTTGTAAAGGTCTAATAGACTCATCAGATATGGTTCTAAAATGTTAACTGACACACTGACATTCATAACTTCATCTTGGATCCCACAGAGGGAAAAAAAAAAAAAAGTCATGCCACTCAGAGTTCAGAAAAGCACATCATCTACTGACTGAGGATATGAAATCTTTCTGTTCCTTAGCAGCATTTTAAAATTTTGATTAAAGAATAAAGAAAGCAGCATATTCAGTGATACAATTATATTGAATTTCATTGTTTTGAAAGAATTCTGAAGAAAACAGTTTTCATTCATTTCTGCATATAAACACAATTAAATTTACAAATGTGCTTATCAAAATCTGATGGTCCTTTGTACATAATTATCATGGATTACAAGATTATAGAACTAGAAAGAAACTCCAAGTAACAATGTCCCCATCCAGTTATAAGATTACTAAATAATAGAGAACTGCTATTTTCATTTTAAAATTACTCTGTCACACTCTACATTACATCTTTACAGAGAAGGAGCTGCTGTACTAAATAATTATTTGTTTACATGACAACTGCTCACAAGCGAATGAAAAATTTTAAAGACAGAGCTGTCATATTCATCTTTTTATTGCTGATATCTAGTACATATTGTAGTTTATTTTAGATATTAAATAAGTATTTGTTGAAAGAATGAAAACAGTCTTGAATGCAGATGGTCCAAATATATAGGAGTCTTTCTTTCCTTGAAACACATATCTATGCTGAAAAAGCTTCTCTGTTACTGCTCTTATCTCAGCTTGCTACACAAAACCACATTAACTGAGAGTATTGATATTTTGATGCAGTTCGTGCCACCCCAGATATTCATCCACTCAGTGATGCAGTGAGTGTTCACTAAATCTCTACTATCTGTCAGGTTGGTGGTGCTCCACCTCTGCCTCTCCACACACAGTATTGGAAGTTTGTTATATGAAGTCAAGATATAGATAGCTCATCTTCAGTTTTATGTAGCACATGGTTTAAGCTAGTATATAACCTGAGTCAGCCCTGGGTTTCTCAAGCACATGTATGTTACTGCCACCTGTGTTATAGCAGAAATAAGGCTAGGATAAACTGTGCTAGAGGCTTTGGATGATCCCAATAAATACATTTGGCTGATTAATGTGTTAAGTCTAAAATATGACCAAAAAATAATAGTTTCGACTTTAGTAAATTCTCCCCCCACCCCATACCCACCACACACTTTCACATTAATAATCCAAACTCACTCGTTCCATTTTACCTTCTTTGAACCTTACAGCAAATAAGAGGCAAAGTCACAATGCCCTATTGGATTTTAGGATATTTAGGTTGGGTCAATATAGAGCCAAAATTCATCCCTTGAGAAGTCTTTTTCTTCCACAATTCAACTCTTAAATCCCATAAATGTTATTGCAGCTGTAACCTTATCTTGAATGGGAAGCAGATTTTGCTTGAAAGATTTATCCTTGTCATATAAGATAGCTTGATAGCCAGCATACAATTACTGAGCTGACACTGAGGTTGTAATTTTTCTTTGAGCGGGGGGCAGGGGGGGGATCAAAAAGCTCTTTAGGGAGTGCGATGAGTGGAGGTGATGCTTATGTACAGTTATATCTGTTTTTAAGGGGATAATTAAAAAGAGATTTATTTCTGACAGGGAGATCCAAATAGGATAGTCCTCATCCTATTTGGATCTCCCTGTCAGCTCTCCTTTCCAGATTCTTTTACTCCTGCTTTCTCTTTGGAGGCTTCTGATCTTCATGGTGGCTCCATATAAAACCTTATTATCACAAACATTCAACCTAAAGCCATACTTCTCCCACAGGGAATTACATTTTTACAGAAATCAAAGTCTCAAGCTGAAGGAATCAACTGCCTACGTAGGATTTCAAGAATGTCAAATGTACCAATTAGCCTCTTAAAGGAATTTTGTTAAGAGACCTTTTCCTTGACTTATGCCTTGGAAGAAAGTAGTGAAAATAGAAATAATAATAAGACTAACATTTTTAGTTTCTTGAAAGCTAAGACCTTTTAATATTGTACCCAGGGCACAGGCAGACCTCTGCTATTAAAAGGAACAGTGCAGAAATGGACAGTAGCGATTTAGTGCGTCCAGATAGCTTTTTTGCACAATGTTTCCTTTGTTCTACCTAGACACTCTTCCTCTGCTCTGATAATTCTTTAAAGTGCATCCTAAACCAGGATGAGACATGTACTTGAGGTTGGTGAACTCTAATCCAGCCATCGGTTCAAAGAGTCTTTGGAGTAATCCTTTTTTGATCCTTACCTTACCTCTTCTAAGTTTCTACTAACTTCTCATCCTAGGATACTCACAGTTCAGGAGGATAAATAAAAAGTATTCACCTAAAGAAGTTTAATTTTAGATTTATATTAGGGTTAGGAGGGCTGTTACTTATTTGCTAATCTAAAAATCTGATAACACAAATGAACAAACTGACTTCAGGAAAGGTTATGTGGTTTGCAAAAATTCAAATGACTACTTATTGGAGAATCAGTTCATGTTATTTTTATGAGATTATTTGCATGGATCAGACAGTTCTAGTTTAGATTTCACCACTTTTCCTGCTCAGGTGTGCCACTCTTGTCCAATCCAGTGCCACAATTCACCCATATTCTACAGGAAGTCTCAACACACTGGTGGGTTATGATTACTTGTGAGAATGCACTAAACTGTATTTAGTACACCCTGCAGAAATCCAAGCCAGATAACAAAATCTGGTATCCCTATGGGGTTGTTATGCACGTGAACATGAGTGAGATAAAAAGAAATGCTTAGAAATGACTGAATGGGGTACATTTCTATATCCCACTGTGCTCAGCAAAATGTTATTAATAGAGAAGATAGCAGACAAGATCATAAATGATCATGAAAGTGAAAAATGATTAGATGGTATCAAGACCAGAAATGCACAAACCCTATCTTGACCCAGCTACCCTTTCCGTTATGCTTCATTCAATAAATATATGCATACAAGGCATGATAAAAGGCATTTTACCTAGGCGAATACCACAACTCTATTTTTCAAGATTAGAGAAGTTATGTAGGCCTATTAGACCTCCCGTTATCCCGTATACTTAAACTTAAATTTAGGTATTTACCCTCTGTGCCAAAAGAAAAAAGATTAGAGTGCCAGAACTGGCTGGGTCAACTTACCATTTATGCAGAATTCATATACTGGGGTACCAAAAAAATGTATACACATTTTAAGAGATGTTATCTAGGCTCAAGCAGTAGTTTGCCATAATCAGAAGGGTCTGGACGCTGAGGGTAACCACTATGAGCACCTCTTGTCATTGCAGAAGTCAAACATGACTTGTATTCATCTTTTGTTATTGGTATATATTGAGTATTACAATTTTAAGACAGTTTTATCCTTTCTTAAAATGTGTACATTTTTGGCACCCTTTCATATATTTTTTTACTCCTCTCAAAGAAAGATAAACCAAAAGGAGACTAAGTCTACTATGCAGATAAAAGACTTGACCCTGACTATATGAGAGGAAGAAGGGAGAGTCTATGTGTAAAGTACATTAACATCGCTAATGTGCAAAATTAATACTGGCTAGTCAGCATCACAGAATCAAACCAATCAGAATATTCTTCTCCATGAGAATTATGGAAGTAGGCTGAGAGCATTTAGGAGGAGCAGAAAGCACTAAAACACTTCTAATTGTCTATATGTATATACTGATTTCCTGAATATATAAATCATATTCCAAATCTTCAATCTTGCTGTGAATGAAAAGAAGTAAAATTTACCTAGAAAAAGTTAACTGTTGAGATTTAGTGTAAAATAAATAATTTAATGTAAACTTCATTGGTAATATAAAATGACTTCTTCTATATAAAATGTCCTTGTCATGGAGATGTGTATTATATATATAATATATACATATTTTATATATTCATATATATATATATATGTGTATATATGTGTGTGTGTATATATATGTACACATATATATGTGTATATCTATGTGTGTGTGTGTATATATATATATGTATATATACAAATATATATATTTAGGCTAGTTCTACTCTATAAAGACTACAACAAGAAATTCAAAACCTCTAACTCTAAGGCCATTCTCCTGCACAAAAGAGTGGTTTCCAGGCTAAACTGAAGTCGACCATTGTGCTTGGTTTTTATTTTTAGCATAGCATAGTTCAAACAGGGACCTCAAATCCCCTATAATGCCAAATATATTATTAAAGAGTTCAGGGTCCAATCATTTACATTTCAACAAGAAATATGTTTTACTTTGATATGTTGGCAGTGGTTCAGTACAAATGACCTGCTTTCACACGTTGACGTTTTGCAAGGTTTTGGAGCAATTGGCTTGAAACTTGGAACACTTATCTCTGAGTTTCATGCCTCTGGTACGTGAAGGAGTGCTTTTATGGAATTTTGTCCAGTTATTCATATTGAATTTCCACCTCCATAAAGTTCTAAGAAATAAGAACACCGTTAAACTCTCCCAGTTTTGCTTTAAACAAAAGTTAATGTATTTTTAGCCTATTATATAGGATCAGATTAGGAATGGAAACATTCATGTTTATGCATTGCCCTCATTAAATCATTTCAATCAACAAATAGTTTCAAAGCAGCACATTCTATTAAAATGCTACAGTGTACAAGAGAACACATTAATGTGAAATCAACATAGAAACCAAGCACTATGATTGTTTGTTAAACTCTTTCAATTACAAATTCTATTTTTTTCCCTCAATTCTTTTGAATATCACAGATTAATCTAGATGCATTTTAAATTTTTCCCTATTTTCAAAACGTCCCAAATTGGGGCAAATGTGTCTATACTGAAGTATTTTAATCCTGATACAACCACTTATTACTGGAATAACCTTAGGAAATTACCTGAATTTCTTTGTCTGAAGTTTTATCATTTGAAAAAAACCTGGGACAAAAACATAACTTCTACCTCACAGGGTTGTTATAAAGATTATATGTGAAAATGTATATAAAATGCTTAAAATTTTTTATCCTGTGTCATATGAGATCTATCAATTAAGTTGGCAAACTCATCCTAGAAAAAGGGCTACCTACCTCATTGCTGAATATGACTACAGTCATCTGCAAAGTACTCCCACTGGGAAGCTATTCACCAATGCCAGCACCTAGTCCACCCTTCAAAGCAATTTTGGAACTCTTTTTCTGGAATGGCCATCAGAACTGTCGTCATATTACCCTTGATGTTCTAAATGTCATCAAAATGTCTTTCTTTCAATATTTCCTTTATCTTCAGGTAAAGAAAGAAGTCATTGGGGGCCAGATCAGGTGAGTAGGGAGGGTGTTCCAATACAGTTATTTGTTTACTGGCTAAAAACTCCCTCACGGACAGTACCGTTTGAGTTGGTGCATTGCAGTGATACAAAAATCATGAATTGTTGGAAAACAATGCATCTCTCACTTTTTCATGCAGCCTTTTCAGTACTTCCAAGTAGTAAATTTGGTTAACAGTCTGTCCATTTTGTACAAATTCATAATGAGTAATCCCTCTGATATCAAAAAAAGGTTAGGAACATTGTTGTAACAAGTTCTTGAACTTAATTGTAAGACCTCATAAATACTCTGAAATTTGAGAATTAAGGTGTAATAATAGATGATGAAGAGGTCATTTTTTCCCAATATTTCTTTTTATCCTGTGAAATATATGTGACTTAGCTCTTAGGAAGTTATTTCAAAATATCGAAGGCTTCATGTCATCCAAAGTGAATGTGAGGGTACAGAACATGCTCTGTCCCATTTAAGAAAAATGGAGATCAATGCAGACTAGATTCTGAGCCTAGCTTCTCAACTTAGCAACTGAGTGCTTTCAGAAGAAATCAGTCTCAGTTTTTTAAGTTTCTCATCTTTAAATTGAGTGTAATTATCTGTATCTTTCTTAGAGTATTACTATGAGGTGAAAGCACCTTCAACTGAAAAGTTATACTGCAACTTAATATTACTGTCTTTAAGAACACGTCTGAAGATGTGATTTAAACAATCTTGAGAAGTAAAAGGACTGAGTAATTTTTCTCTACTGTGTAATGAATGTTCTAGAGCATCACTATTTATCTTCACTATTACACATCAAAATTATATTTTCAGAGTTAAATATTGGAAATCAGGGTAAAACTCAGCTTAACAGTCCTGTCAGCTTTGATGTTAGATGAATATGTATAAATCTGCATAAATGTTCTTATCAGATAGATGAGTTAAATTAAGTTTTGTAATTACAATGCAGATCTTTCATCCACAAATTAAAATATATTATGTAAAACCTCCAAATTAGATTTTGGGTTTTTTGTAATAAAGATTCACACATGGATAATGAGACAATATGAAATTTATATTCACATATTGTATTAGTTTTCGTGCAACACTTACATGATTATCAAGTTCTGTGCAAGGTATAATTTAAATGAATATAACTTTGGAAAGATACAACCAATGCAAAGCTTGATGTTTAGGTAACTTTAAATGCTACCCTATTTAGCAAGTGACACTTGCTTGTGTTTATCCCAACTGCTCTGATATTTCATTTAGATGGTGTGTGATGACCTTCATGAAGATGATTCTGAGCTCAAATTCGTTTCATTTATTTTCTCATATCTACCATCTATCATTGATTAGGAGTATACGTGTTCTTGTCCAACTTCCTGCATTTATGAAAAACGAAAATTACTATTTCCCTCAATCATGAATTTGAGTGTTATGCACTGTGTATCCCCTGTCAGAAAAACAGGGAATATACTTCTGTGGGGATCAAGCATCATCAACATCAGATAGCCAATGACAATAATCCTCACTCTCTGGCATATTCGAATTATACTCTGAGAAATAACACCCATATGTCTGGAACATGGTGGTGTTCCTCTGAGCTCCAAAACATTTTAATAGAATGGACTCCCATGTGATGGTCAATTTTCTGTGTCAACTTGACTGCCCCACAGGTTGCCCAGACTAAACATTATTTCTGGGTGTGCCTGTGAGTGTGTTTTGAAACAAGATTAACATTTAAATTGGCAGACTAAGTAAAAAAGACTATCCTCCCCAAAGAGGGTGGGCATTATCCAATCCACTGACAGCCTACATAGAAGAGGCAGATAAAGGAGGAAATTACCTCCTTTCTTTTTTTTCCTGCCTAATTGAACTAGGACATTGGTCTTTTCCTGTCCTTTGACAGTGATTTATACCACTGACTCCTCTGGTTCTCAGGTCTTTGGACATGGGCTAAAGCACACCACTAGTTTTCCTTGGTTTCCAGCTTGCCAATGGCAGATCATGGGACTCAGCCTCCATAATCACTTGAGCCAACTATTCATGATGTCTGTCTATCATCTATCTATCTATCTATCTTGGAATGTTAGCTGCTTTTATGTATCTCTCTATAGATACATAAATATGGAATATATCTATTCCATATATCTATTCCATATATCTATTCCATATATCTATCTATTCCATATAGATATATGGAATATATCTTGTCCATATTCTTGGAATGTTAGCTGCTTTTATGTATCTATCTATCTATCTATCTGTAAAGTTTCTCCAGAAAAACAGACTAAATATATACAAATATGTATACATAGGGAGAGAGGGAGGGAGGAAGGGAGGGAGGGAGGGAGGGAGAGAAAGGGAGAGAGAGAGAGAGAGAGAGAGAGAGAGAGAGAGAGAGAGAGAGAGAGAGAGAGAGACCCCGTTTTTTTTTCTTTCTTTCTTCCTTTCCTTCTTTCTTCTCTCCCTTCCTTCATCTATCTGTGTATCTGTGTATCTGTGTATCTATCTATCTATCTATCTATCATCTATCTATCTATCATCTATCTCTCCCTAGCTCTCTAACTCTACCTTTCTATCTTTATCTTATTGGAATAGGATATAAATATAGAGATATGGAGATAGATGATAGATAGATAGATAAGCAGAACCAACAGGATATATGTGTGTATATATATAAAATTTATACATATATATATATAATTTCTATCTAGCTAGGTATATAGATAGATGAGAGATATAGGTCATATAGATAACCAAGAAGATAACCAAGAGGATATCTATATATTCTATATATAATATTATATATATGGATGGATATATATATATATGTATATATGTGTGTGTGTATATATATGTGTGTGTATATATATATAGATAGATAGATAGAGATATATATAGATATATATTTGATATATCTGGAGAACCTAATACAATTATTCCTAAACTTAATCTGTAGAAGTCATCCAATTTATCATTTTAATTAGGTTTCTGCAGAGAATTCACAGTTTTATTTCATGCCCCACATGAACTAAAGCCTTTCTTGTCCTCAGGAGTTGCTCCTAGCCTTCATTTTGAATAAATAAGTTTTATTCCCTACGTGTTTCTGACAACTAATTCTTGCTTTCACTCAGCATAGCATTCTTCGTCATTCCAGGTCTCACTGTCCCCATGCAATCTGTGTTCAAAGAGTGTCCAATGCATTCCTGGACCAATCCTTCTGTTAGAGTCTAACATAGATTTCCAGAAAATGGACCATTCCTAGAAAATAGAGATAAAGCACAAAATTTCAAAAAAGACTCTTTCCCAAGTCTAGATTTCAATATTCTCCCTTAGGTTAGCATGAAAAGGGAACATAGTGCAATGGTTAATAGCATGTACTCCAGCATCAAAACATCCAAATGAACACATCTGTCAACATTCCAGAACTTTTTTAAATGTAAATATTCTAACATTCGGAAACCATAAACCAGAGTGTGCTTAATGATTTTTCATAACAAGTGAAAGAGATTGTAAAAAATAACAGCTATATAAACATTGAAGAAGATATTGTTTTCTTTTGGAAGAGAACAAGATGCAATGACAGGGATTACTTCTGTAAATTTAAAACAAAGCATGTTTAGTTTCTTCCTCCCCACACTAAACCCTTTATCTTGACTTACCTTTTTCCAACCCTGTTTATCCTGCATAAAGAGTAGTAACTAGTTCCCTCCTAAATACTAGATAGAACCTAACATCTGACTTATAATCAAGATATACTACCACAAACTTAAGATTCCTTACTTTTAAAAATTAAGCTGCATTTGTATACAGTGAAATGCAGATATTAAGTGCAAAATTTGATGAGTTTTGATAAGTGTCTATTTCTGTGTAAACATCTCAATAAAGATATATAACATTTATCTTATCAAATGAATCACATGCTTCTCCTTACTTTCTAAAAAGTTTATTAAGAAATGACCATATTATGTTTTTTTTTATCATAATGTCTTATTTAAAGAATGTATTCATGGAATGTTAGCTGCTTTTATGTATGAAATTACTTGACCTCAGGATCCCACTCTCATCTCCTCACTCTTTTTATATATGGCACTTTTTAAGATTGCCATTTATCTTCAATATAAAATGAGATCCAGAGATGTAGCATTTCAGTTAGAGCATTTGCTTTTATGTGTTTACCTTTATAAACTAGGAATTTTGAGAAAAAAATATCTTTACAGCAATAGTTCTAACTACAGTTGTGGTATAAGTGTAAACCTAAGTTACCCCAATTATAAACCAGTAATCTGTAAAGTATGTTCCTTCCCTAGTAGACATCTGCTACCAAGTAAAGGACCAAAGGAATAAAGAAACTAGGAGGAAATTAGAACATAGGACTGGATGATCGCCTAGGCATCATTTCAGCTCTAGAATATTTTGATTTAGCAATTGAAAAGATAATCAAGAAAAAACAGTATTTATTTAGAACTTATTATATACCAGGCAATGATGCTACAATTACAATTTCCTTTGATTCTAATGATCTTTGTGACAGAGTTAATACTATTTACATTTCATAGATGAAGAAAGGTAAAGAGACTGACCAATGCCATAATAGCATTAAGTGACCAACATGGGAATTGAATCTAGACATATGACTTCAAATCTTAATTTTTAATCTTTTACTGTCTTTTTCTTTATGCCTCTCTCATACCTCCTCTGTTTTTAAATTGAATTGTTTACTCTCATTTAATTTGAATTCTATAAATATAATTGTGTCTCTGACAACAGGGGAGAACTATTAAAACAATTCACATAGAGATCCCTTTTAGCAATGGGTGAATTATACTGATGAAATCGGGGTCCATTCTCTAGGCATAAAGCTCTTTTTCTTTTTATTCTCTCCTTGACACCACTAGTCTAGACAATGCAGATTGGTGGAAACATGTTTCACTGTCTGTTTTTGTCGCTGGTATAACAGGAACAGAGGTAACCTTATTAAAGACCTAATTATTACCTTCAGTGCCTAGACATACATATTTTTTTTTTTTTGCCTAATCACATCAAGGAGCAAACTATTAATATTAGGACCTGAGACAGGTCCTTCTCAATATAATCAATTAGGAAAATACAATATTAAGCACACAACTGTAGTGTTTAATTGCTATTGCTGTAACTATTACTACTGTTACTTACCAAATCTCTTGAAACAAAGGCAGATACAGCATCTACAATATCCTCCTACCTACTGTGTTGGATGTGTTCCATTGCTCAAATGGAGGAGTTGCAAAAATGCTAGGTAGTCATTTGTTATCTCATATTATGGTGCTAATATAAAATGAAGAAACTATTTTCCATGACAAAATGCTAGTAAGAGTCTCTGCTAATGAGGTTTTTGTCATATTAATGAAAACAAAAGCCAATATGATATAAAACTATTATGAATAAAAATTGCTAATGTGGTGACACTTATATAGTAGGAAAAATATTGAATACAAAGTAAAGATATTGGGAGAGAGAGAGTGGGGGGTTATGCGCGTGTGCATAAGAGAAAGAGAAGCTGAAAGAGAGATTCTGAGCTATTTCAATCACATGAAAAGTACAGAATCAAAAGCAATTAAGGAAGAAAAACGGTAATATTAATATACAAAGAAATAATACAGAGATTTGATGGAAAAGGATCTCTTCATATCATGATTACAAAAAGTGTTGGGATAAAAATAATTTTTAATTTATGTCTCTTTGTAGAAAGGAAGTAAAATAAAGAATACACAAAGCACTTGGCCAGAAAAATATGTTGTCATTGTTAATATTACCATTAAGAACTTATAATATTATTGATAAGGAGAGATTCTTATGAGATGATGTATGATGTCTTTGAACATATCAGTGGTTTTTAATCATGATGAAACAATTCATTTTCCTTACTATAAATGCATTTGCATCTATTTAATTATTTAGAGATTCCCAAAGCTAGAAGGTCCCAGAATGGCGTTTATTCATGTTGTACATCCTCTCTTTGATTAACCACCTAGTTTAATGTCGCAGTAACAACATTATCCATCAGGAAAACATATTTACTTTGTGTCTGTCAATAAATTACTTGTGAGGATCATTTATCAAGTGTTTATTGACTACTGATTGATAACCTAGTCACTTTAAGAGGTATGTTTTAATTCTGAAAAATTAAGCCTAACAATTTCTCAACATGATAAAAATGAGGCATTATAGTTTGCTATTGAATCAGAACTGGGTAATATAATAGGAAGGGACTGTGGAGGAAATCTGACCATCACAATCAACCGACATCATCTCCCTTACACAGTTTACAGCCTCTACAGAAAATCTCCATTCTTGCTTCTTAATCTTCTCTCTCCTTTTTATGGAGTCCATATCTGGCAGTTTCTTAAGAAAAGATCAAAGATAGATGGTGAGGTTTCAAATGTTCAAAAACATTTTTATACTTCCTTCTAACTCAATTGGTAGTTGCAATAGGTATAGAATACGTGTATACAATAATTCTCTCAGTATTTTCTTTTCGTTCTGATTCTTCCTCTTGAGAAGTGACATTGGGATTCTTCTTAAAAATACATTGTTTTTCTTGAAGATTTTAGGGCTCTCTGTTTATCAGTTTATCCTCAATGTTTACAAATTTTACAATTATGGGCCTTAGTGCCATATATATTTGCGTTTGCATGTATATATGTGTATATATATATATATATATATATATATACACACACACATACACACACACACACATATATATATACACATATATTTCTTTTTCTTTGTATTGAATGGGCCAAAATAATTCCCTAACCAATCCTGAGATTCATATTCTATCCTTCAGTCTGAGAAACATTTTTATTTTTATTGATAATTTTATCTCTTCCATTTCCTTTGTGGACTCATTCTGTAATTACTCATAAGATATTGGTACATCTGTATTCTGAGCTTTCCATATTTCTTTGGATGAATCATCTTTTTTTACATCAGTCTTCTATTCCACAGCCATGGTTACCTATAGGTTGCAGCTTCTTTGACATTCCTAAGACAGTAAGCTACATTTTTCCTTCCACATCTGGCTTCCAAACATGTGTGGAAATCTTTTGCCCATCCTTTTTGACCAGCAGATTTGTATTTTTATTGTCATTTTAATGGTATTTCAGGAGGGAAGAACTAAATTTTAAAGAATAAATGATATATTCATAAGGCAAGAAAGAAAAAGATTATCCCAAAGAAAAGTACATTGAATGGACAAATTTTGAGAAAATTGGAATTTATAAAGAAACTTCACTTCTCATTATCCAATGCTGATCTGACAAGCTGGCTCATCTCATTCACTATATACATACAGTGATATATACTGTCCAATCATAACTTCAGGGTTCACAATTGTCATTAACAGGCCAGAAGCCTATAGTTCATGCACTGTGTTGGAAATTTTAAGTATGTTTCTATATATCATTTTGAAAATCAAAATAGTGAAATCCATAGCAAACTGGTCTATTTTAAAAACATTATCTGCCTTATAAAAATAATATGAAATTAACTTATTTCAGTTCTCCTATTTTTCCTGGTATATAATCCATTATGATGTCATATTTTTTGCTACATCAATCTTTAATGCAAACATACCCTGACATACCTTTCAAATAAATGTTGAATAATAAGATATTATATCCTATCAAAGGTATTGGGTAGTGCTACTCTTTGCTCCTATTACTTCAAAGAATCAAGGGATTTTTTTGTTTGTTTGTTTTTGTTTTTGTGTTCATGTTTCGTTGATAGTATGACAGCAGTTGAAATTCCAAAAGGACAAAATTGGAGTCCTACAAAGGTACATTCATGGCCTCTTGCCTCTCTTGCATGTGCTTAGACTACTGTCCAGTCTGGAAGAGAAGTATGGGCAGCACCAGATGTGATAGCAATACTGTCCGTCCTCCCCTCCAGGATGCTTAGCAAGTAGCTATTTTGGTATAACTTGAGAGGCATGGACAGACCTGTCTGACTCAACACATCCAGATTCCCTTTAGCCAGTTCATGTTATTTTAAACATTGTGAACATGGATACATGTGTGTGGTTTGTTGAGCAAAAATTCAATGAGAACCTACCATGTACGAAAAAAGTATACTTTGCATTACAGCATATGTTAAATCTGCAAAACAATCATCTAGGCAGTTCGCATCCTAACAGAAGAGTAAAGTAAACTTCCGAGTTTTTAATTAGTTTCTCTAATTTTAAACAGTTAAAAAGCATCAAAACAAAGAGCTGAAACTCATACATCTGACATTAACCCTTCTCCTCATTCCATATTCCTGTTCTCCAGGAAGGCATTAAGTAAATCTGAGCAGCTGTTATAGACCACAGAACTTTTAATTATGTAAGTGTGAGTAAAAGATAAAAATGAGGTTGAAACATGACAGCAGTAAATAGTTAGGTACAAGTTTAATAGTCTCCACTCATTCTATTTCAATTCCGACAGCCCCAAGATAAAAATAACTGCTAATAATTGATCCGTCTAATCAATTTAAATCTCAAAGTACTTCTGAAAAATGGTGAACTTCTTACCCTTGTTTTTTAGATGAGCAAGAATACTATCAACTCCTCTTGGCTTCAGATTTATGTTACTGTATACAAACCCATGTTGTCTTACTTCTCCAAAATTTGAAAAGACCTCCAGCTCTGAGTGTCCTTACAGTGGGTTACAATGATGGGTGACATATGAATGCTTATAACCTAACCCATGAGGATAATTTATTTTCATAAATAGCTCTTATGCAAAGGTAGGGTTACATCCACATTCTGACGTCATGTTGCTTTCCAAATTTATCTCTGTATGTCTCCAAATAAAAATATGTATGTTTATCTATTATTTCTTATTTCTGTCCTATAGCTACTCTGCTCTTATTTCCCTACAAGCAAACCCCAACATAATTTCAAGTCATATTCAAATATCACCTAAACAAACATTCCTTTCCTGATCCACCTTCTTTCTAAAACTGGCCATTATTTAGCCCGTCTGTGGAGTCTTTTAATATTACTCTATACCTCCTTTAGTACATTATTAATGTCTATCCTTGCGTATAAATGTCTGGGTTTCAGAATGCTTGTGTTATTTATTTATATATCCACTATCTCAACTCTTCCATTCTACCTCTACCATCACTTTATTTTGTAGCATGTTAACAACCAATATATAGTATTTTACATGAATCAAATGAATGTGTTTGAAGATTCCTAAAAGATAAACAACATTTCCCCACTCTAAAGTGGAAGATCTGGGCAGGCAACAGCATTCAATGTATCAGTTAATTTTTATCAATTCTCCTATCACAGTGTTGAGTGAGGAAGAATGAAAGAGGAAGAAGAATGCAGAAAACTTAGAAGGCAGAAGTTAATAGGTTTGAGGACCTCAGTTACTGGTTTGGATTTAGTAACAGGTACTAAAGAGGAATACTATCTTAGTACACAAAAACTTAAAAATAATCATGCACAGGATAAAGAGCATTGTGATAAAGGATAATGAAGTAATCAGAACTTACACATGGCACCCCACATCTGGTGCAATCTTTTGTGAAAACAATTTATGTATAACTGTCAGCAATGCTAAAGTTTTGATGGACTATTATACCTGGGACATGCCAGTATTGTACAAATGAAGCAAAGATGGTCCCTGTGTATCAGTATTTTGGACTTCCTTACAGCATACTCGGACCATTAGCTCAAACCTTGCTGGCGCCAATGGCAAATTTTTACATAGCTCATTGCTTTATATACAGACCAAATAAGAATATTTAGCCATTGGCAGCCTGCCTGTTTTTCATATCCTGTGAAACTGCACCCAACATTTGCCAGTCACAGATCAGGGCCAGCGAGACCTGCTGCTGCTGTTCAGAATTCCCTGACACAGAGGCTCCCCAACTTCTTGAGCAACAGCATCTAAATATGTAAGCCACTTTGCCAATTCCTTTTACCTTAACAGTTCCCTTACCCTCGTCTCCTCGTCAGTGGTGGCTCCATGCTGCCTGCTGCAAGGGACTTCCCTTCCCCTGGCATTCAACCTGTCAAAGCACCAACCTAATAAAGCTCACTTCATGTTACTGCCACCTTGTAGTCATGTATTTTCCTTTGATCTCCTGAAATCTTCAAACTCCCTGCTAGTTAATTCTAATTTGCATTAGTTAATGGAGCCATAGTGACACCGATGTCAGCATAGGCTCCCAATCTAGGACAGTGTTGAACATGCCAACAAGTGAGTCTCATGTGCCAAATAAAGCTAAATAAGGAAGGCTAAATCAGATAAAAAATTAAATAGGCTTCTTAAAGGAAAATCAGAAAAAGAGTGAAAATGTGAAATAGATCCCTGTTTTCATCTAGCTGGAGGAGTGTATTAATCATTTTTTTTTTCCTTTTTACTTTTATGATGTTTTGACAACTTGAGTACCTTGCAGACCCCAATTAGTCAATTCCTGGAGATAGCAAATAATGTATCTGTGAACATGCCTTTGATATTTAAACAAACCAATCCTTAACCCATACCCTCCTTCTGCTTCTTTTCATCAGACTCCTTCAATCCAGGCCTCTATCTTCCTGCCTGAAATCACCCCACGATAATTTAGGGATGGTTCAGGTATATACAACTAATGACCACCCCGAGCCTGCCAAAAGTATTCAAAGGCTGTAATTGTAAACTCGCTCAGCTTCCTACCTCGCTTCACTCATTTCTTTCCATAAAAACCACACACAAAAAAAGGCTCTGGCTCGTGCTTTCCCCTCACTCCTTCTGCCTCTTGACCAACCCTGGTGCTTCCTTGTACGGTCCTGCATGATATGGCCTGGGATTCACCCTTCTCCTGGGAACTATGAGTAAAAATCTACCTTTTCAATGGCAGTCACCTCCTCGTCTGTTGGCTTCACCATACTTGAATAAAAACAAAATCGCAGGTACATTTTAAAACAAGGGATCTTTCTCAAGTCTCTCAAAAATAGCAGGGAAGAGCTCCCATGTCATCCTCTGACCTCTGTTCCCACTCCCCTGCCAACATAGATGTGACGACTGGGAAGCTGCATGGTGCAATAGAAACCATAGAGTTTGATTTCTAATCCTCTGAGCCCAGGTTCTCATCATATTTCTGCCATTTTCTAGCTGTTATGTTGAATAAGTTATTCCACCTTTTCAAGTATCTGGTTCCACAACTGTAAAAAGGATATAATACTATCTACCTTGAAAGGTTGATTTGATAACATATCAATTTCTAACAGATGATCAAGAATCTAGTAAGTAAACTACAACTCTAAATTATCTTTCCTCTAGGCTTCAAGTAAAGTTTATGAACAAAAATATTTCAGGTGTTGTTTTGTGAGTATCTAAAGGTTAATGTGAGGCCTATTGAGAAGATATAAGAAGGCAGATTGTGGTTCAATATTAAAAAGATCATCTGCTTTCAGATTCAAAACATGTACAGAGATTGAAAGCTGTCATACCCATATTCACCAAAGAACGGGGAGAACAAACTATACATTCATGATTTTCTTAGGTTCATCATAGAATTTAGGTCAGAGGACAATCATCACGGCAGCATCTAGAGAGACAGGCAAACAAAATCACAGAGGAGACCAGTTTACTCAGGGCAAAAGCTGCTAGAGGCATAAATTGGTAGGAATACTTAAATGGTAACTTTTATGAATTGCTGGAGGTAGAATGTGGACTAACATGAGAGTGAGACACTCTTGGAAGATGTGGTCTTAAGAGGGGAGCCACACTTTAATGGGTTTTTACTTTCAGAAACCTCACCAGATTCTCAAGGTTAAAAAGGTAAGAAAAAATTCTCTTGTTTCTGGCCAGGAACAGTTCGGGGGAGAATAGTAGATATTTTGAAATATGCTTAGAGTGCCTCGCGTGTTCTCCATAACAGAAGTATACTCAGTGAGAAAAGGGACTTTGCCTGTGCTTTATCTGACCAAGTAGGAATTACCCAGCTCCAGCTCCATCTAGGCTTTCTGGATCACCAATGGAAAAGAAAGAAACAGACCAAAAAAACATTCGTTAGTCAGGGGCACAGGCCCACTAAAAAAGAGAGAGAGGGACAGAAAAAAATCTTTAAAGAAATAATGCCTGAAAATGTCCCAAATTTGAGAAAAGACATAAATATAAATATCCAAAAGGCTCAACAAACTCTAAGATGAATGCAAAGACCAACACCAAGTCACACCATAATCAAACTTTTGAAAGACAAAGACAAGGAGAGAATCTTTAAAACAATAAGAGAGAAGTGGTTCATCACATACAAGAGATCTTCAATAGGATTATCAGCAAACTTCTCATTGGCAACTTTGGAAGCCAAAAGGCAGTGGGTTGATGTATTCAAAATGCTAAAAGAAAAATACTGTGAAATAAGAATCGTACATCCAGAAAAACTGTCCTTCAAAAATCAGGGAGAAGTCAAGACATTCCTAGATAAATAAAAACTGAGTGAATTTGTAACCACCAGACTGGCCCTGCAAGAAATGTTCACTGGAATCCTGCAGGATGAAATAAAAGGACATTAGACAGTATTCAAAATCATATTGAAGATATAAAGATCTCAATCATGGTAAATATATGGGCAATTATAAAATCTAGTATTATTGTAACAATGGTTTGCAACTCCACTTTTTATTTTCTATATGATTTAAGAGACATACTTTTTTTTTAAAATTATTAGTCTAAAAGCAAGTACCATAACTTTGGTTTTAACTCAACATTTTGTTTTCTACTTAAGAAATCTATGTGTTCCAAGTTATTAATCTTTATTTTGGGGTACACAATGTATAAAGCTGTAATTTTGTGACCAACAGCCAAAAGGAGTGGGGGACAAAACAGTAAAGGAGCAGAGGTTCTGTATGTTATTAAAGTTAACATGATAAAAATTCAAATTAGAACATTATAACTTTAGGATGTTAAATATAATCCTCATGGTAACATAAAGAAAATAAGTATAAAACAGATACAAAAGGAAATGAGAAAGCAATTTAAACATTTCACTACCAAAAAAAAAAATCAACTAAGTTTACTCAGTAACTTATTTTGTCTTTTAATAAGTTTTGTTTTTTAATAAGTAACTTATTGTCTTTTAAAAAAAGACAATAATATATGAAATAAGGGCCAAAAAATTTATAAAGCATACAGCAAATAGCAAAATGACAGAAATCCCTTCTTATCATTAATTACTTTAAGTGTAAATGTTTTAAACTCTTTGATCAAAAGACAGAGAATGGCAAAGTGGATTTAAAAAAACATGATCCAACAAAATGCTGTCTATAAGAGATTGACCTTGGATCCATGACACAAATATATTGAAAATGATAGGATGGAAAAAGATATTTCACACAAATAGTAACCAAAAGAGAGTAGGGGGTGGCTATACTAATATCAGACAAAATAGATTTTAAATCAAAATTGGTTTCAGTAGACAAAGATATTTATAAAAGGTTTAATATGTCAAGAAGATATAGCAATTATAAACATCTACACACATTACAAATCATCAAAATATATAAAGCAGAAACTGACAGAATTGACAGGAGAATTAGAAGTTCTACAATAATAATTGGAGACTTCAATACCGCACTCTCAATAACAGATAGAACAATGAAACAGAAGATAAGTAAGGAAATAGAGGACTTATACAACACAAAAGGACTTACCGAACACAAAAGCAATTCGATCTAACAGACATATACAGAATTCTCTACCCAACAACATGAGCATACACATTCTTCTCAAGTGCACATGAGACATTTTCCAGGATAGACCATATGCTAGGCCACAAATTAAGACTCAATAAATATAAAAATGTCTTACAAAATATCTTTTCCAACTACAAGGGATGATGCTAGAATTCAAAAACAAAAGGAAAACTGGAAAATTCACAAATTTGTTGAAATTAAACAACACACCCTAAGCAACCAATGGATCAAAGAAGAAATCAAAAGGGAAAGCAAAAAGTATCTTGAAACAAATGAAAATAAAAATACAACGTACCAAAACTCCTGGAGTGCAGCAAAAGCAGTACTAAGGGAGAAATTTATAGCTATAAACACTTACATTAAAAACAAGAAAGATCTGAAATCATCAACCTAACATTACAACTTAGGGACCTGAAAAAGAACAATCTAAACCGAAAGCTAGCAAAAAAAAAAGGAAATAAAGATTAGAGCAGAGATAATAAATAAAATAGAGAATAGGATACAAAGAAAAAAATCAACAAAACTAAAAGTTTATTCTATGAAAAGAAACAAAATTGAAAACATTTAGCTAGATAGACTAAGAATTAAAGAGAAAACTCAAATTACTAAAATCAGAAATTAAAATGGAACATTACTGCTAATTCTACAGAAATAAAAAAGGATTATAGGAGAGCACTATAAACAATTGTACACCAAAAAACTGGATGACCTAGATGAAATGGAAAAATTTCTAGAAACACAAAACCTACCCAGACTAAATCATGAACAGGTAAGAAATCTGAATAAAACTATAAATAGTAAGAAGATCACCCTCCTAGGTATTTACCCAAATGATGTGAAAACTTACGTTCACATGAAAACCTATACAGAGATGTTTATAGTAACCTTATTCATGGTAGCCAAAAACTGAAAGTGACAAAGATACCTTTCAATAACAAAGTGAGTACCATCCATCCAATGAAATACTATTCAACAATAAACAAGAATAAGCTATCAAGCCAGGTAGATATGTGAATAAATCTTGAATGAATATTGGAAAGTAAAGAAAGCCAACTGTAAAGTTTTACACACTGTATGATTCTAATTATTTGACATTCTGTAAAAGGCACACATTAGAGAGAGTAAAATGATCACTGGTTGCAGGAGCAACTGTAAACGTTATCAATAGATAAAAATACAGGATATTATTGTCAGTAAATCTATTCTGTATTAAACAGTAATGATAGATACATAACATTAGTCATTTGTCAAAACCCATAGAACTTCAAAGTGCAAAGAGTGCACCTTAATGTATGCAATTAAAACACATAATTTAGGAAGTTGATGGACCCTAGACTAGAATGTGCAATGTGACAAAATAATCTAATTACATCACAAATATATAAAACAATTTCACTGAAAGTGGTACGGAGAAAAGGTGTTTACCTAATTAACTTTGGAAACTGTCACAGTCTGTATGACTAAAGGCAAAAGGAACTGTGTATAAGTACTATAATCCAGTTGATAAAGTTGTTTCCCATGGAGCACCAATTCACAATTTGGATACTGCTCTGCATGTATACTGAAATTGAACAGTTAAATAAATGGTTGGTAGAGGATGGTAGCTAGGTTTCTCACTGTTGGAGTGAGAATTTACCATTGTGGAAGGGGATCTAGATGGTAGTGAATTGGAGTTTCAGAAATCAGTATGAACTCATTTTAAGCTAAATAGATAGATGGTCACATATACAAACATTTATAGATGTATGTAAATAGAAGGTTTAGAATATACATATATTTAGGTGCCATCAGATGAGTATCAAAAAGAAATGACACATCAGTATCAACAAGCACATTTAACACCAAAATCTTGGGTTATAATACAACTTTCCATTCAAAGGAACCAAGGATCTTTGGAGAAAGCATTGATTAACATACTGGGGCAGATTATGTAGAAGATGAGCCTGGAGTTTCTTCTAGTGCCAGAAAGTAAAGAAGTGCTAAGGGAGCAAGGGAGGGAGGGCAAAGAAAGAGAAAAAGAAAAAAAAAAAGGAAAGAGAAAGAAAGAACACAAAATTTATATTGATAAAAGAGTTCCAATGGCCAAAACTGAGACAATTTGAACAACCAAATAAAGTAAAGCATCACTGGATTATAACCTGAAGTATAAAATAAACATCCATGATCCATACTGATATACAGAGGGTGCCAAAAAAACGTATACACATTTTAAAAAAGGAAAAAACTATATTAAAATTGTAATATTCAATATATACCAGTAACAAAAGATGAATACAAGTCACCTTTGACTTCTGCAATTACAAGAGGTGCTTAAAGTGTTTACCATCAGTGTCCAGACACATCTGATTAAGGGGAACTACTGCTTAAGCAACGTTGACCAAAGTGTCCACTTGTATCTCTGCACATGCCGCTTCAATTTCTTCCTGAAATACCATGCATCTCAAATTTACCACAAATGCATGCAATAGTTAGGCATGTTGGAGCTTTCATTGCATACTCATGTCTCCATTGTTATTGTATTTCCACAACGTTCTTTAAATTTTAAATACCACTTCAAAATGGTCTTGTGTTCCATGAATGACAACCAGGATTCCGCCATTTTCTTTGACTGTCCTGCCTGTTGCATGTTGATGCTAGCATTCATTTTATTAATGCCATCTTTTGAGTGAATGTCATACTACACATCGGTACTATAATTCAATTCAATGTTGAAAAGTAAGACATAGTGTGATGTCATATAAATGGAGGCAGTGAGGTGGACTTCTTCAGTTCTTCCCTGGAAGTTACCACAAATTGAATGAACATCTATAACTCATCAAAGGATTCTCTGCTCATCATACAGGACAGCTGAGAGACTCGCACGAGAATATCTGAAATTGGGCAAACCAGGCGAGCAGGGGAACAGGGAAGGGAGAGGTGTGGAGATGTGGCCTGGCTCTGTGGCTGTGGAGACGTGGGGCCCCAGGACTCAGACCAGAGATCGCAGCAGCCAGGTGTGGCCTCCCTCCCTGCGCCCCACAGTCCTGCCAAGAGATCCGCATATAGGATGGCTGTGCCCAGCATTCAAGGCAGAAACCTCAGTTGAGAACTGCAGCTGGGCTCTCTCTGTCAGACAGAAAGCAGAGAAAACTCCATACTCAGACCCCTCCCCTGACTCTCCCACAGCAGTGCTATTCCCGCCCTTCCAGAATCTTAAACTGGTACCTGAACAGAGGAGTAGTGTCAGATTACAGAGGAGCTGTAACCCTCAAAAACTGGAAGAAGTCAGTTTGCAACTGTGACCTAGGGAAGAGGCTGGACAGGCAGACAAAAACACCTGCCTACCCAGTCCCCACCTTTTCTGGGCGGCTCCCACCAGGGCAATTATAGCTGCTGAGACGCACGCAGAGGTCAGCCGCAGATGGCAGAGGCACCTCTGAGCTTTCAGCAGCTCAGAAATCTCACACCCTCCACACCCCCTGACAGAAAAAGTGCCCTAAGACCCAGGAGACCTGGGCACAGGGAATAAGCCCACCTTCCAGTGGCTGGCTGTGGTGCTCTCATTGCGCATGTGTGCAGGTGAGAGCAGAAACTGCACTGATTTCGTAAAAACTACCAACCACACCCCATAATCCCACTCATCTAGAATTGCATTGCCAAGGTCACTCTGGGTGCCAGGTAGCCAGCTCTACCTCCACAAGACACAGGACTTTTTGTACAGCAGAGGACAACCTGGAGATAACTTGTTGGACTTAAGCCAAGACTGGAGCTTTTTTTAATTGTTGTTTTGTTATTATCATTATATATACATGTATATATATATATATATATATATATGAAATTTTTCCCCTTTCTCTCTTCTTTTTTCTTTTCCTTGCTCTACTTTTCCTCCTTCTTTCCATTTTTCTGCATTGATTTTTTTTTTGGGGGGGATTGCAATTTTTTGTTTTTTTCTTTTGTTTCTTGTATTATTGATATTTTTGTTTGTGTTGAGTGTTGGTTGTTTTTACATGTGAGTGTATTTGTTTTTGTTGTTGTAGTAGTTGTGCTTGTTGATTTATCTTGTTCTGAAATTATCCTTCACCAGGGCCCAGCCCAAGATGTACAAGAATCAATACACCCAGAGGTCAACTCCAGACCAAACCAGAACATTATGGGGTTTGACCTACAAGTGATACACCCAAAGGGAATTCTCTACAGGCACAAGAGCCCATAGGGTCCAAGCATCATCTGATGGGTCAACCCTCACACAACAGCTCATACACTGTGGGCATAGCCAATTCTCACAGCTAGTCAGCCTGGGAGTTAATCCCACCTACTGACAAGCCAGAAGCAATTAAAGCTCAACTTCAACAGGAGAATACACACAAGACAAGGGACACCTCTGGAACACACGCACAGGAGAATAGGGAGACTGTGCAATTCAAATACAAAGTACACATACTTCATAAGTCCACCATGCAAAGACTGAGAGACATAGAGGATCTGTCTAATACATTGAAGCAAACTCAGAGAGTCAGCCAGAAAGAAGAAACAAAGAAACATGTCCCAAATAAAAGAACTGAAGAAACATCTAGAATTGGAACTAAAAAATTATCTTGAAATTAATAAAAATGGGAACACAACATTCCAAGTATTATTAAATGCAGCAAAAAAGCAGTTCTGACAGGAAAGTTTATAGGAGTAAATATATATATCATATATATATATATATATATATATATATATGATATATATACACATATATATATGTATATATGTATATATTACAAAATTATGAAGATCTCAAATAAACAACTGAACTTTACACCTCAAAGACATACAAAATGAAAACAAATTAAGTCCAAAGTTAGTAAGGAAATAAATATCAAAGCAAAAATAAATGAAATAGAGACTAGGAAAAGGTCAATGAAACAAATGGCTGTTTTTTTAAAAGTTAAACAAATTGACAAAATTTGGCTAAACTAAGAAGAACAGAAGAGTCAAATAAATAAAATTAGAAATAAAAGAGAAGACATTACAATTGATACCACAGAACTACATAGGATCATAGCAGACTATTATGAGCAATTATGTGTCAACAAATTAGATAAACTAGAAGAAATGGATAAATTCCTAGAAACATATACTCTAACAAAACCAAATTAGGAAGAAATAGAAAATCTGAACAGATCAATAATGAGCAAAGAGATGAATCAGTAGTCAAAAACCTTCAAAAATAGAAACCCCAGGACCAGCTAGATTCACTAGCAAATTCTAGCAAACATTTGAAAATAAAAAAGGCAATTTTTCTCTCACTCTTCCAAAAAATTAAAGAGGAGGAAACACTGCCAAACTCCTTCAATGAGGCCAGCATTACTCTGATATAAAAGACAGGAACACTATAAGCAAAGAAAACTATAGATTAATGTCCCAGAATATAGATACAAAAATTCTCAAGAAAATATTAGCAAAGCAAATTCAAGAACACAGTAAAAGAATTATATACCAATACCAAGTGAAATTTATTCATGGGATGCAAGAATGGTTCAACATATGCAAATTAGTAAATATATCACAATAATGTAAGATAAAACAATCAAATGATTATCTCAGTAGATGCAGAAGCATCTGACAAATTGGGAGATCCTTTCATGATAAAAAACTTCAACAAACTGTGCATAAAAGGAACATACTTCAACATATTAATGGCCATATATGACAAATCCACAGCTAACATTGTACCCAATGGTGACAAACTGAAAGCTATTCCACTAAGATAAGGAACAAAACAAGATGCCCACTCTCACCATTCTTATTCATTACAGTATTGGAAGCTCTAGCTAGAGCAATTTGGCAAGACAAATAAAAGGCTTTTGATAGAGAAAAAGAAGTGAAATTGTTATTTGCAGATGATTTTATAATTTTGTACATAGAAAATCCCAAAGACTCAAGTGAAAAACTGTTGAAACTGATCAACGATTTTAGTAAAGTTGCAGAATATAAAATTAAAATACAAAAAGTCTGTTGTATTTGTATACACTAATAATGAAACATCTGAAAAACAAATAAAGAAAACTATCTCATTCACATTGATATCAAAAACAATAAAAGACCTAAATATAAATTTAACCAAGGAAATTGAAGATCTGTACAATAAAAATTACAAGACTTTCTGAATGAAATTGAAGAAGACACAAAGGGAAAGATGTGCCATGTTAATGGATAGGAATTAACATTGTTAAAATGCCAATACTACCCAAAATCATTTATAGACTTAATGCAATCCCCATCAAAATTACAATGGCAGTTTTTAGCATAATAGAAAAAAGAAAACACTCCTAAAATTTGTATGGAACCACAAAGACTTTAAATAGCCAAAGCATTCTGAGAAAGAACAAAGCCAGAGGTGTCATACTTCCTAATTTCAAACTATACTACAAAGCTATAATAATTAAAACAATATGGTAATGGCCTAAGAACAGACACATAGACAAATGGTACAGTATAGAGAGACCAGAATTAAACCTCGCATATACAGTCAACCAATATATGACAAGTGAGCCAAGAACACCTAATAGTAAAAGGATAGTCTCTTCAACAAATGGTGCTGAGAAAACTGCATAAACCTATGCAGAAAAATTAATTTAGACCTTTACACCACTCACAAAAATTAACTCCAAATGGATCAAAGACTTAAACATGAGATCTGATACCATAAAACTCCTAGAAGAAAATGTAAGGAAGAATCTCCTTGACACTGATCTTGGATATGATTTTTTGGATATGACACCAAAAAAATAAACAAATAAAAGTAAAAATCAACAGTAGGACTATATCAAACTTAAAAGCTCTTCGCAGTAAAAGAACAATTAACAAATAAAACATGAATTTACAGGATGGGAGAAATTTTTGCAAACCATATATTGGATAAGCGGTTAATATCTAAAATACATAAATAACTCATACAACGCAATTACAAACAAACAAACAAAACACAACCTGATTTAAAAATGGGGAAAGTTACTAAATGGATATTTTTCCAAAGACATCCAAATGGCCTACATGTACATGAAAAAATGTTCAACATCACTCATCATCAGGGAAATGCATTCAAAACCACAATGATATATCACCTCACACCTGTTAAAATAGCTATCATCAAGGAGACAACAGGTAACAAATATTGGAGGGGATGTCAAAAAAAGGGAACCATTATATACTGTTGGGAATGTAAATTGGTTCTTTCAGCCATTACAGAAAGCAACACAGAGGTTCCTCAAAAAATTAAAGTTAGATCTACTATATCATCCAGCAATTCCACTTCTGGGTTAAAACTAAAGGAAATAAAATCAAAATATTGCAGAGATATATGCACTCCGATTTTATGGCAACATTACTTACAATAGCCAAGATATGGAAACAACCTAAGTGCCCATCAGGGGATGAATGGCTAAAGAAGCTATGGTATAATTATTCAGCCATGAGAAACAAAGACATCTTGTCATTTGTGACAACGTGGATAAAACTTGCAAACATTATTCTAAGTGATAATACGTCAGACAGAAAGACAACTACTGTATGCTATCACTCATATGTGGAATCTTAAAAAAGCTAAACTCATACAAGCAGAATAAAATGATGGTTACTAGGGGAGAGGGGATAAAGGGATATAAGGGTACAAACTTACATTGAGTAATAAATAAGTCCTAGAGATAAAACAGTATAGTGAATGTAGACAACAATATTTTATCTTCAAACTTACTAAGATACTAGAACTTAATTATTCCAACCACTAAAAAGAAATGCTAATTATATAACACCACAGGGGTGCTATTGCTGCAATGGCAATCATAGTATAATATAAAAATGTATCAAATTAACATGTACACCTTAAATCTACACCTGTTATATATGAAATATATTTTAATAAAAACAAAAATAAGCTCAGAGACTTAAGTATGGTACTTAAAATTACAGCTAGTAAGTTTCTCAATCAACATTTGAACTTTGGCAGTATATCTACACAATTAGGATGATTACCCCCCAAAAAAAGTGTTGTATTGGGATTGGTAGTAAAGTAAAAATAACTGATACATAAATTGAGCAGCCAGTATGCAGCTGAAGCTAAATTAGTGAGTTCTGATCTAAATGCTGATGTCCAGGATCAATTTGAGGGGAGCTACCAAAATTCATGAGGGCTTATGGTAAACCTGAGAGTGGTTTGTTTGGGGTTAAGTAATATTTTGGAAATGTAGGTTTTTCTAAATTCACTGACAATATAAATTCATAATGTCCACTATAAGCACCATCAAGCGCACCAAATATAATTATTTCTAAGTTTGTACTTGAAAAGAAATGTGCTTGTTGGGAAATTTCACAGCTGTTTCCATCTAGCCTTCATATAAAAAGACAAACAAACAACGCCCACCCACTCCCCAAAACAAACAAACAACAACAAAAAAAAACAGGGTTGGTTATGGCAACTGTGCAAATATTTTAAAAGTTGTGATTGAAATATAACATAAAAATCTCTCCTAGATATATACACATACCTATTCCTTCCGAGTCTTTGCACAGGCATTTCTCAATTTCTAGACCAAGTGTTTGCTCTTTTATTGAAAGCTAATTGGCATTTCTGTCATTTGAATACCTTTTTAGATTTTGCAGTCTGATGGAAGTGTTACTTCACTTTCCTATGCCTATTAGCTACCGTTGTGAGTGTGTCTGTATGCGTGCGCGCGCGCACGTCTACGCATGTGTGTTTTAAAACTAGGCATTCAATTAGCCAATGCTCTCTGCTGAACTTGTCTGACAAAACATCTGCTGTAGCAAATGACAAATATGTCTTTCTTTGAAAGTATATCCAAATACCAGTGGCGTCCATTCATAAGCTAGCTGTCTTGTTATATCACAAGTACATTGTCAAGCCCACATTATAGCCTGCTACGGGAAAACCATTGAAGCTTTGTAATGTTTGAAATGTTTTTATCTTATCAGATCATGTTTGTAATATCCCACTAAACTAAGTCATTGTCAACCTGAAGACTGCAAAATATCTCCTAAAAATGGTTACACTATTCATTCATAAGGGAACCAAGATAATTAAGTCATCCATCAATGCTGATGCTTGCTTGGATGTGTGATGTTTCCTTGTTGTCCTGACCTTGGCACGTCTGGAGCTCAGATAAAGCCTTTGATGGATATGTGAGCAGTCATAACTACCTCAAGGTTTGAACAGCCCAGTATGCTCAAAGTGAGAAGAACACTATATTTATTCTCGTGTTTTCTTTTTCTTTTCTTTTTTATTTTTGTGGGGCCTTTCTCCCCCCCCCTTTTTTAAATTAAAGTTTATTGTTGTGACGACTGTTAGTAAAGTTACATAGATTTCAGGTGTACAATTCTGTAATACATCATCTATATCTCACATTGTGTGTTCACCACCCAGAGTCAGTTCTCTTTCCATCACCATATATTAGACCCCGTTTACCCTCTTCTAGAACCCCCTTACCCTCTGGTAACACCTAACTTATTGTCTATATCTATGAGTTTTTGTTTCTTCATTTGTTTGTCTTGTTCTTTTGTTGTTTTTAGTTTTATATACCACGTATTAGTGAAATCATATGGTTCCCTACTTTTTCTGTCTGACTTATTTCACTTAGCATTATAATCTCAAGATCCATCCATGTTGTCACAAATGGTACTATTTCATCTTTTCTTACTGCTGAATAGTATTCCATTGTGAATATATACTACAACTTCTTTATCCATTCTTGTGTTTTCAATCATCTTGATTTTCTCCTACAATGTTTGACTTCAGTGCAACCATTCAAGCTAAATTATTTATTTATTCCTCGTGTTCTCATAGTCCTTCCCCTAGTATAGTCCTTAGCACACTGTTTTATGAATGCTTGTCTATCTCTCCTAATCTCATGTGAACTCTTCAAAGTATTAGATTATATCTTAGTTTTGTTTTCCTTGTACAAGCCTACTGTCACATAAAAATTGATTAATAAATAATAATGCTAATAATTTTATTTGCATTTTATCATTTGGTATAGATACTAGAATAATATTATTTTAAAAAAGGAAAATTGGAAGAATATTAATTTATTGAGATCCAACCATATATCATAAAATATATTAGAAAAGATGTTATATCACTAGATTTAAAACCATGTAAATGTGTTTAAGCCTGGACTATGCCAACTGGGAGCAAAATAATTTGGGGAAAGTAATTTTATTTTTCTTTTGGTTTCCTAAACTAAAAAAATATATAAGGTCTACAATGTCTACAACCTAGGATTGCTGTGGAAATAAAGTGAGGAAAATTATTTTTAAATGATTTTTGAACTGTAACGTACAACATATAAAGAAGCTATTATTATCATTAGTTTGTTTGTTTTTTGTTTCTGTGAGAGTTTCTCAGACTTTCCTGGTTTTGGATGACTTTTACAGTTTTGATGAGTATTGATTGATCGAGTATTTTATAAAATTTATTTCAATTGGAATTTGTGTAAAATTTTTCTCATAATTAGGTTGAACTTATGGGTTTTTGAGAAGAAGATCACAGAGATAAAGTGCCATTTTCATCATGCATTGAATTTCTAGATCAAATTAGAAATAACTGACATCTTTACAATGTTGAGTCTTTCAATCCATTAACATGGAATAGCTCTTGCTTTATTTGGATCTTTGATTTCTTTCATCAGTGATTTGTAGTTTTCTGAACACAGATTCTATACATATTTTGTAAGATTTATATATGACAACCTTGGCTTAAAAGAAGTTTATAAATTTAGTTTATAAATTCACGGGAGGCCTCCATTTATACTTACGTTTCTTTATTTTTAATTTTTGGGAACTTCCATTTAAATTATTTATATTTTATTTATAATTAAATATAGTGTATATTTAAATTAACTGCATAGCTACTGTTAAGGTCTTTAAGGTAGTACATAACACAGTACACTAAGCATATTTGACTGTAGTTCAAGTAACACTAGGAGTGAAAAGACTTGGTGGGGAAAGGTAGAGTGGAAGGCACTAGTACTGGTTTAGTCACATTCTAGAGGTAAACCTGCTTCAGCTGATTCTTAGGTCGTCATGGGAATTATCTGAGATCTGTAAAACTACTTTGCAAATTTTAAGTTTCTGTAATATTTAAGGGTGGGTAAGAAACATAGCCATTAACTTACAAATATTTTTAGCATTTGCGACCCTAGCTTATTTAGTGGAGAATGTCATAAAAATACATTTTAGGAATCACTGAATGTTTTGTATTAAACTCAATACCACACCCAATCTGCCTCCCTCTGTTCATAATCAACTTCCCAATTATCTTAACTTTTACCAGACAAAATAAAGTGCTTGAATATAGGCTAATAATATGTATTTACAGTCATTGGTGTGAGGAACACCTGGCATACCCTTAATGTAGTGTATTATATGCATTACTCCTCATAAATGTTTTAAAACTCTCATTGAAGCGGAAAAAAAGAAAGCTTTACCCCAAGAATCCCATTTCAATGCTGTAGCATATTTATAGCAGCATATATCATAAATATATATATTGAAATTCTATATAACAAATAGGAGAGTTACAAATAAGATCTAAGGGAAACAAATCTTTTGAATTGCTGTACATTTTTCACTTCAGAATCATATGATTAACAATGATCCATAACAGATCATTACCCCAAACTGTAATAAATCCTCAGCTCTCATATCATAAGCACTTAAGAAGGTCTTGGGGCCATCGCGGCAAGGTTTATATTTCACCTTGTCTTCACATTATCTAAGATACACATCTATGAGCCTACAATACACTTAATGCATATTTATATGCATGGCTGCAACTAAAATATATTGCCAGGGGGCTCAAAAATTCAATAAAAATTGTTTTCCACACTCCAAAAGAATTGAAATAGCCAAAGAAATCTTCAAATGCAGGTATAATATTAGCGACACCAGATAAGTTTTTCATCTTTAACTGCCCGAGGAGAGGCCAGCCATAGAATCTGCAGCCTTTGAAAGTGGATGCTCATGTTAGTCTTCATTTATGTGTCACGTATTGAGTTACCTCTGAGCTCTGTGACTCACATATATAGACATTCTTCCCTGGCAGAGAGAGGTCAGAAAGCACAGGAAATGAACCTTATTCCACTTTTCAACAGATATGTAAAATTTGTTCTAAAGAAATTTAATATGATAAACATGTTCAACACAGTTTAGTGGTTACCAGAGGGTAAAGGAGACGGGGAGGTGGTAGAAGAGGGAAAACAGGGTCAAATATATCGTGATGGAAGGAGAACAGACTCGGGGTGGTGAACACACAATGCAACACATAGATGAGGTGTTATAGAAATATACACTTGAAGCCTATATAATTTTACTAACCAATGACACCCCAATAAACTTAATTTTTAAAAAAATTAAAAAACACATTTATGTTCATAAACAAATTCAACTAAATAAAACAGATTTAGAATAAGTAACTCGGTCAAAATTTTACAGCTTATATATTTGGAGCCAAGACAGTGACACAAGTCAGACTGACTCAAAAACCCATTTTTTACACCACTTTGTCTACTACATTTAATGAATGTCAACTCCATGCCAGGCACTGTATTAGGTGATGAGGAAATAAAATTGAGACACTCTTTTACTTGATAAGCCCATAACCTACAAAGAAAACATGGAAGCAGCATGTAATACTATAAGTGTGATGATTGAGTTGTAAACCTCATATTGTGTGAGAAAACACCACAAGGGGGGACTTACATTTGGGCAGAGATTTCAAAGATCTCTAAGCATTTGCTAGAGAGAAAGGACCTATGAGATGCCTCTAGAATCCTAAAAAACACCATCAAGGGAGGTTGGCCTGCTTGTGGCAGTTGGCAAAGATTTTGTATTTTGGTTGCACTAAAAAGGTATAAAAATGGGAATGTGATGAGGGATATGAGGCATGCATTCTGCAAAACTAAATAAGCATTCTTAGTTGGCAAAATTATGTGGTGTAAGCGTAAAGAAATCTGGAAAAGCACCTTCAGCTGCTTTGGTTTTAGAAAAAAAAAATATGGGTGACTTAGGAGACAAGCAAAGTTGTAGAAAGTAACCCAAAGTCAGGAATTGCAAAAATCAAAAGCTTTTTTACAGTCCTTCCTTTTCATCAACAGGAAGTCTTTCCCTGTTGGCCATGTCCAGTACTATGCTGTTTAGATTCCTTGTCACATCATAGTCATATTTGTACTCTCTATCTGGGTTATGAAGTACTCTTTGGATACTTTAAGTTGCTGAACTATTTGCTATATAATCTGTTTAGTGAGCAGATCAACAACAACACTTAAATCTCAACATGGCTTAAGGGGAAATGAACAAAGGAAATAATTATTAGCCGTATGTATACATTCCCTCTTAACTATATTATGAAAATTCCAAGATTTAGCCAAGAAAAGTAATCTCATCTTCTGCCAGAAGAACCTCCAACTCCTTTCCTAAGGTTTTTCCAGCAGTGTGTTAAACTTTCTAATTTTTGCATTTGTTTCCCAGCTCATTTTGGTGATGTTAAAGATCCTGGACAAATGTCTAGGCATATAAGAATAGGAATCCTCCCTTAAGACTGCATGGGTACCATATTTGCTTTAGTATACTCCAACTGGATTGTTTTGGGCTATCTATAGAGGTATCTGTTGATGAGTCCTGTGATATCATCAGACTGGTTGATTTTCTTTTAACACCATAGCAGAGAGAATCTGACCATGAATCAGCCCTCTTTAAAATCAGTCATCACAGGAGCATTTTCTCAATCTGGAGAGATTTTGCTTCCTGGCAATTGACTGTCATCAGTTTGGCTCAAATAAATTCTTATAACCTTTAAAAAAAAAAAAAAATTCAGTCATCACAGATGCACTGGGGCAAAAGGCGCAATCCAATAGTCTTTTTGAATAATCAGTTCATCTATGTTACTCACAAATTTTTTTTCTGTTTCTGCTATCATTTTAAGCTCATCAAATATGAACAGAGTATTACCTACATGTGGGACATATATCCATATATCCTTTTTTTTTTTTTTTTTTTTTTTTTTTTTAAGCCTGGCAGCACTTTCTGAAGCCCTTTTGTGCCAGGCTTTATAGTAGATACAGGGAGTCTTCCCAGGGGCTAGTTTCAGCTGTTGAATAATACAAAAGTGAAACATCAACATACTGGGTAATATTGGAATGTCTAGGATTTATTCTTCAAGTATTGGTTGAAGATTTGTGAGAAATATGTGGGGATCTCAGTGAAATCTTGGGACATAATAGTCCAGGTGTATGTTGATTCTACCATTTCAATAAAAACATACATTGTCTATGAGGGTGAATAGGGTTTCTAAAGAAGGTTGAGCTTTAGTCAACCACAGTGAAATAAGCAGCATCAGGGAGTGGCAAAGAGAACAGTACTGGATGTTATGAGGAAGGGAGAGATGACAATTTAGTTAATGGCCTGGAGATACTGAACAACGAATATCATAGGCTTGTTTTGTTTTTAGCAAGCAAAACATAAGACATGGATAGTTAGTCTCTCTAAATTAGGTATAACATACAAAGCCATTGGTTGGCAAGCTTTATAAAAGGTAAGATAGTAAATGTTTTGCGCATTGCAGGGCATTGAGCTCAGTTGCAGCTACTCAACTCTGCTGTTGTAGGGTGAAAGCAGACATAGACAGTATTTAAACAAATGGGTGTGGCTGTATTCCAGTAAAACTTTATTTACAGAAGTAGGCATTTGGCTACATTTGGACCACAGGCCATAGTTTGCCTAGCCCTGCTCTACGGCCAAGTGCCTCTTGGATACTCCAGGCAGAATTCTAAGAATGACACCCAATTACCTTCACCCTTGTAAAACCTTCTCCCCTTTGAAGGTAGGTAGAAACTTATGCAATATGATAAATATGATGAAATATTACTACTGTCATCATGTCACATTATATGACAAAAGGAGAGCATTTGCAGGTACCAATCCAAACACATGAGCCCTTTAAAATCATCAAGCTTTTTTCCAGTTAGTAGTAGAAGAGAAAGTCAAAGAGATTTCAAGCATGAGAGGGATTCAGTATGAGGGGGGTTTATATTGCTGAGATGGAGAAGGTCTGTGATGAGAAACAAGAAGCAGTCTTAAGCTCCAAGAGCAGCTCTCAATTGATAGCCAGAAAGGAAACATGGATCTCTGTCCTAAAGTAACAAAGAATTGAATTCATCTTATAACCTGAATGAGCTTAGAGGCAGAATCTTCCCCTGACTTCCAGACACCTATTTTTCTGGCTTTATTGACCTTAAATAGAAGACCAAGGTGAAACGATCTACACTTTTGGCTTATAGAAGTAGGAAAGAATAAATGAATATTGTTTTAAGCTCTTAACTTAATGGTAATTTTTAACATAGAAATAGAAAACTAACACATTTAACCTCCTTATGGATATGGTATTGAGGCAGTTTAGCAGTGGTCTAGAGGAGTCAGTGGTAACCTTGATGTACATCAAACATTTGTAACAGCTTTGAGCTGTCAGACTTCCTGGTACCTCCCCAAGTTCTCTGTGGAACCTGGTAAAGCATTCTGACAATAGAGTTAGGATGAAAATAAGGAGGACACAACTAAGTTTTCCTCCTCTGAAAAATCTGAAAATAGGCCACCTCATCTACATCTAATTATAGGATTCTATTTTCACAGTAAATATTTCCTCAAAAGGTCCAAGGCACTGAAATACTGAGGGCACAGCATGTCAAAGATCCTAATGAGATAGTTAAGTCAGGTAGATGTTAAGAGGTTTAGCAATGCCTACCATGGAAACATATTTTTGACTCCTGGAAAGATAGAATGGCAAAATGGTGAGAAATGTAGCTGAAATGGTAGCCTCCATATTTACAAGGAAATCTGTTTTCTATGGTAAAAGTTGAGTTGAAAGATAGCATTGAACAAAGATGGAGCAAGTCTCTCGGAAGGTAACTGTAGGGGCAGAGCCATACCTACGTGGTATTCTTAATTTTGGTTGCCTCCCTTTCTACTAGCTAGAGCTGGACGGTCATTTTTCTAGTGTTCCATAATTTTCAATATCTAGTGGCCCTAGCAATAGGAGTTCTCTCTCTGACCTTTTAAATGTCATGAGTTTGGTCTAGATTGTATCCCTTATTTATAGAATTTATTCTAAAAGCTCAGCTAAGAGCTGTAATTCCTGAAGGGTGGTGATTTACCATTCTACTTTTTTTCTTTTTCTTTTCTAACTAAGTTAGCCATTTCTGGTTTTAACCCAGCTATAGATTGTACAGAGCAATTGATGGGAGAGCTTCAGGTCATGGCCTGATTCTTTAAAGGTCATAAGACAATTTCTGAAGTCTAAAAGGGAGCCAGCCATCTGTTTGATGCTCATATGATTGAATAAAAATTCACTCAACTTTAGCAAGAAACCCTTGAGGGATGGAAACCAAGATTGCTTTTTTTTACGCTATGGGCCTTAGTAAATTCTAAAGATGTAAATTTTATTTTATTTTTTTTTCAGTCTTCCTGATAGTGTACCCATTTGATGTGTTCAATTCATGTTTTGGCATCCCTGGGACCAATAAAGAGGTGGGACATTGATATAAATCAGGTAGACTAGAGATAAGTCCCTAGAATGGTCCTGAATTCTTTAATAATTATCTTCCTCTTATTTTGTGGAAAATGTTTAATAATACTCAAAAACTTTGAGAACAGTTATTTTAAGGCAGGTACCAGCAAACTACAGCCCGTGAGCCAAATCAGGTCGACTGCCTATTTTTGTAAATAAAGTTTTATTGGAAGACAGCTATGACCATTTGTTTATGGATTATTCAAGGCTGCTTTCACACCATAGAGTGGAGCTTAGTAGTTGTAACAGAGACCAAATGATTCACAAACTAAAAAGTATTTACTGTCTGGCCATCTACAGAAAGAGTACAGGCTGTGGGGCCAGCCTATCTGAATTCAAATATTGGTTCTACTACTTACCATCTGTGTGATTGTGAATAAAGTATTAATCTTTCTGTGTCTCTATTTTCCCAACTGTAAAATGCAGTAATGCTCATACAGTGTTTTGTACCATGCACATAGCACATAAGTGTTCTAATCTTGGCTAGTGTTTTTAACAGTTTATTCTAAGTGAATATACTGTTGTCCAGAAAGATTTTTTTTCATTATTTTTCTGGCATTGTGTAAAATATGACCACATTAACCACCACTGCTGATCATTTACTCTGTACCAGGCAGTGTGTGAAATGCTTTAGGCATATCTGATTTAATTCTTAGAACAACAGTCTTAGGAGGTTTAATTGCTATACTAGAACAATGTGAAGGCTACATGTACTTTTATAATTCTATATGTAAATGTCATAAGTCTTGACTGCTAACATGTTCAAATGTTAGATAGTTGCAGTTTTATTTTCTTCAAGGTATCATAGAAGGAGGGACAAACAATGATTATCATGGTCAATATGCCCATACACACTTTACTTTGAAAACCTAAGAGCGTGAAATCTCTGTCAGTTTGTGACATTCACTTAAAGCTAGAGCAATGGTATTAAGAGGGAATTATGAGTGACATCAAGTTGCTCTGTAGATCTCCATAGTAGATGGCAGCTGTAGGTAGTGCTGTGGAGAATTTTTGAGGACACTGTGAAAGGTGCTGAGCTGGTGAAGACTTCAGAGGAAGGTGAGTTAAGCCTACGAGCTGGGACCAATTTTAAAATATTACCCCCATTTTAAAGATACCAAAACTCTGGTAGCTTACCTAATTTTATACAATGTCATATAAGAAGATTGTCAAAGCCAATGTTTTAATATGTTTTCTGTTTCTTAATGATTTTTCTATTATTGCCTTCCAAAATGTACACAATTGTGAAATCCTGACTCAAAGTAGTGTATTAGTCTTTTCTATTTCTCATGGCACTAAAAACACTAACCCTATATGAACATAGTAATAATTTTATTCCATACAACACACATTTTTAAAGTAACAACTATATGATATAATTTTGCTCAGTGCTGTGAAGATACAGAGACACTAACATAGTCCTCTAGGATTTCAGTATCTAGTTGAAAAGGTAGACGTGACATAAATACTGAGCATGACAGCAGTAACTGCTAAAAGTGCAAACAATGTGTTCCGATAATACCTTCAGCAAGGTAAGGTCAAGGATCGTCCCCACTGTGATTGTAGTTTGCTGTTGTTCAATATGATACTAAAATTACAGTTACCTTGGACATATTGATTCCAGAAACTTTGCTAGTTCATCCACGCAACTATGATATATCAAAGTTCACTTGAATTTTTATAGGAATAATATTTTTTCCCCACATTTGCTAAATGAATACTGGTTCTGAGCCATAGATGTATACTTCAAGAATAGGATATATAGCTTCTGAATCTGACAGAAAATTATCGAAGATTAATAAATTGTAACTGTGACTTACCCCACCAAAGATACATCAGGTCAATATGCACAAACATGGCTGGTTATCAGAACAACATCTATAAATTAACAATAAAAACTTCCCAATTAGATTATGGATGATATACTTTATAATTCCTTATATTTTTCCTGATTTTATGTTTAACATGAAGAAATCAATCATGACATCTGTATCTAGAGCCAAACCAAAATGTAATTCAGTATGAAAACATTAATCTTTGAAGTTAGTACAAATGCTATAAATTCTCTGTTATCATATAATTCATTTTATGTTAAGAGGAAGAAAAATAATCTGTGTGGCAAAATTAAATTTTACCCCAAATGACAACTAACAGAGATGCATCAGAATACTCAGAAAATGTAAGGTTATCCTTACATTTAAAAGAGTGAAATCAGTATGTCCTGGATATAATGTCATCTGTATGAGAAAACTAAAATAATCTGTAAGTAGACTAAGAAGTTTAGTCTAGAAGTCTAGGAACTCCCAAAATAACCATCAAGGTAAACTGGAAGTAATCTCAGTGCTGGATAAAAGATAATTTTATTAGAGAAAATCTAATCAGTTCTCTTACATGCTAATAGAGACCACAGGAATGTTATTTAAAATAAAAGAAAGAAAGATTAGGAAAAAGAGAAAGAGCAACAGAGATGGAGAAAAAATCTCAAAGAGAAGCAAATATTATCAGGCCTCTTCCTGGGAGGGAGAGTTTTGATTGAAAATATTGCAGTTTTTCTAGGCTTGGCTGTATCTAACCTGATCATTTTTTTTTTTTCCACAAACCCATGAAAATTTGACTACCTCTTCAGAAATATGTACTGTTTCAAAAGTAAGAATGAAAATAAAAGAAAGAAAGAAAAAGAAAAAGACAACAACAATAAAAGAAATATGTACTGTTTCAAAGATGTGATAGTTCCCCTAAATTCCATTTATGGATCTGAGGTTAAGAAGACAGGTTATAGAAGCTGAAATTCCTGAAACTGCCTTAGTTGACAGTATTTCCTATCGTGCACCCACTCTCATGCACCCTCAGTACACCAGCTGAGTAAGGTTTCTACAGACAAGACAGACCGTGATTTGGTGGGTAATTTATCAATATAAACATTACTTTATGCAGTCCTTTCTAGACTGGCACCAAGCCTTTTTAAAACTACCTTTTGTTTTGCTATGAACCTTATATATGAACACTGAATCTTTAAAAACCACCACAAAAAAGAAAAACACCAAATTTATTATCTACTGGTACTACTTACACATGAATTATTCTTCACTATAAAATGCACAAGCTATCTATATTTTCAATAAGAATGCTTTTCACTAAAATTTCAAGAACAATACTGTGAAGTATCATGTATCTCAGTGAAACTTCTGAAATTTATATCTAATTTTTTTACGGAAATAGCTTTTAATCTCCAAGGCATTTTGAGTGATTCTTGTTTAAATCCTAGTGTTATCACCACTGAGTTAAAGAGGATATTAAATTAATCTGTAAGGATTGCCATGTTGCTGAACTTTTTTCTTCATCAGCAAATATATTGGAAGATATATTTTTCAATGTATAGAAATGTGTATAAAAAGATGCTGTCATATTATTATGGATACCACCTCTCTCAGTCAAGGAGAACTTATTGGTTAGATAAATAATATACATAATATGTAACCATATGTGGAATCATCACCATTTCAACTATATATTTGTATGTAAACACACTCGTATGCATGATACATGTAGGTGTACACATACTACAACCAACAATTCAGTGTCTGTGAAAGCAAACTCTACCTGGAATTATCCTTATGGAAAAGTGACCCAGGTGAAATGTGAATGTGTACATTTAGTCTGTCATAAGAACTAGTGCTAGCCAGCTTTAATATTTCTGTTAGAACTTATGCCACAAAAATATAATTTTTTCATTCCAAATTGCTACTCATAATAGGTGAAAAACAAAAATATCAGGTCATCAACTCAATGCCAATGAGAAATGACACTGCCCTAGTATGACTCTCAGAGGGTCTTTTTCTTGTCTCAACAGCACACGACATTGTGCTGTTGAACATTGAATTTATGCTGATAGATCCCTAAGAGAGAGAAAGAACTACCTAGATAAAAATAAAACCAGCATGATACTTGCTGGTCTCATTCTAGGAAAAATACAAAGCAAGAATAAAGGAGAGGTAGCATGGGTAAGACTTCCATGTGAGGCCAGAATAAAGGTTATCATTTTTGTTTTTTTTTGTGATTAGCATATTGTTGCATATAACTTAAGATTTCTCAGGAATTCTCCATCATCATGTTTACATGTTTAATAAGAGGCACATACACTACCATAAAACTTCTTGGACAGTGTTCCTATATGTAGAATAGAGGAGGGCATTATCTGTTTTAGTAAAGTCTGTGAATATTCCCAAGTAATATTTGTATATCTAACAAAAAGAATATTTTAAGGAAATCTGTATCAATTACTTGACTACATCATTCTCCCTAAACACAAAATCCAGTGTCTGGCTTTTGATACAACCTTGTTATTGCTCATTCATTCATCAATTTTTCTCTCAATCCAGCTCCTAATTTGGGATTTTTTGTTGTCATTAATGATAGACACTATTTACTTTAAAGTACCCAACAGAAATCTAAAAGTTACCCATTCTCACTCGCTCCCATCAGTTTCAGGCATTTATCAAATCCTTTATATTTCAACTTCTGAAATTGCTGAAATCATCCTCCATCATTCCCAATCTTGTCTCATCCTTACTGTATGCAGTCATCATATCTCACCTGAATTACTACATAGTCTTTTATAAGGTCTACCTACCTCATCCCTCCATTAAAAACTTTGATAAGAACCTTGATGTTTCATAGGATCAAACCTTTAGGACCAAGTTCAAAATGAACAGAGGAGCAACAAAAGCTTATTCTCATTTCATATTTGCTTTCTCCATTTTATGCCACTCTTCTCCCAAACCCTTTGCATTTGCATATCTGTGCTAACCCGCATGCTGTTCTTTCTCCTTAGAATTATTTTTACATTTCAACTAATGCTACACATCTGTCAAGACTTCTAAATTATGGATTCCATGATGTCAAGGACCAAAGTTGTCTTCTTGATAATTTTCCTCTTAGAGCCTATGAGAACTGATTTTGAATAAAGAAGAGAAAAATGAACTTCATAATCTCTTCTGAAAAGCTTTTTCTACTGGATTTAAAACCTCTTCCTTTCATTAGCATCTGAGCATATCCTTATTATAACCTATGACATTGTACTTTCATGTTTGTGTATTTCACTGACTCAATTTTGAGACTGGTAAATAAGGTATGCTCATTACAATTTCTAAAAAACAAAAAGTGAAGCAGGAAGATAAGCAGGATTTATTGCTACAGTGGCACTTAACGCAGAAGCCGCAGAAACAATCCTCTCACTACCTCTTCTGAATAGTATTACTATTTTCAATATGAAAACTCTGAAAATTTAATTTTTCATCCTATGCTGGCAACCCTGATAAGAGTGATCTCTTCATAGGAAAAGTGTTTTATTGAAATACAGAGAGTATTCAGATGCTGTGCAGAAATAAATCCAGTTGAGTTTATGTAATGATTCTTAAACACTGTTGCACAAAGAATTACCTAAGATTGTTATTTAATTGATTAGAAGGAACTGGGATCAGTGTTTTCTAACACCTCCCCAAGTGATTCTATGTATACTGAGGATTGATAACTGCTGACTTGGAAGGACAGATTGACTATGGCAAAATTGCAACAAAAAAGTGTCATATACAAAATATTCACTTTTGCTTCTTAAATGTTATGATTCCAAGTGGCCTTAACTAGCAAAGAGAGAAAGAGTTCAGGTCTTATGGCTGATGGATCAGCCTAATGATTGTAACAGCTAGCATTTACTCACTGTGCTGAGCAGTTTATAAATATTATCTCACTTATCCTCAAAACAATGTGAATATGCATTATTATCCTTATTTTGCAGAGAAAAATGAGTCTCAATAAAATTAAGCAACTATTTCATGCAATATATAAGAGAATCAAAAGCATAGCCAGATTCACCTGAGTTCAAAGCTCATACTGGTAACTACTATTTTTTTTCTTTCTAGAAACAACAATGTGAATTTTTTCATCCAGGGAGTAGGAGGACATACTGCTACTTCTTCTGTTTAAAGGCCCTCTATGTTAAAGGCAGGATATGGCTTTCTCCACTACAAAATCAGTAATATCTAGACAGTAAGTGAGGAATGATGTGACATTCTTTTTTCCCCCCATTGGTTTCTGCATTAGTAAATCTATATATGAGATTTCCTAAACTTCTCACTTCCTATCTGAGCTCCCACCTCCTACAGAGGTGATCTAAAGACAAATTTAAAAATTAATGATCTCTCTACTTTCTTCAGCTCTTTCTTTCTGATCAGTAGTAGAGGCTAATTTGCAAGACTCTCCTTGACATCCTCAATGCCTATTACAGTTTTGAAATTGGCAGCAGGTCTCAAATGAGGGCCCTGGTGGATGAGGAAGGTTCAATTTAAAAGTGTTTCCCATTGATTTCTCCATTCAAAGCTATTGCCTCTAGGAAGAGTGATAATACTTCCTGATTTTATGATGGATTGTGTGAATTCCTATTATGAACAAGACACAGAAATCAGAATTTTTATATATTAGTAAATAAATTTAGGAATTTACATAATAGTTCACTTAAACCTTTCCTTTTATTTTTATGTCAATAGGATTACACTCTGGAGTAGAAAAGATTCATTTTTAAAGTCTTTCAAGAAAGACTTAATTGACATTTTACTTTTGTACTTATTTGGGGGCCACATTTGTACCCTGACAGATAAGAATGACTTCTGTTCAAAATAAGGACCCTTGGTAAAAAAGGTTAAAAGCAATACTTTCCAGCAATCACTAAGTTGATGCTATAAACAAGCTTGTGAAAAAAGTTCTTATTTTTATTTCCATTTTCCAGATTACATACATCTGAAGCTCAGAGTGACTTCTTTCAAAAACTTCAGGTACTAGATGAAAAATACAGGACATAAACTCATGTCTTCTCATTCTAAATCCCTATCATTCGGGAACATTTTTTTGTGAAAATTGGACACTACTGCAGGCTGTCCATTCTTTTCATTATTATCTATTTAAACAATAACATTTTGTCTAGCTGTTTAAAAAGTCGTGTGTTTTGGCTTTTTGTTATAGTAATCTGCACATTGATCAATGTCCAGAATCAAGGAAACTGTTGCGTGTAACTCAGTCCTTATTCTTCCTTATCAGTAGCACAGGGATGCCACCTACCAGTAATGAGGGAATTTGCAGTTTTCCTAATTATAACAACACAGAAGAAAAAGAAAAGTTTTCACTATTTTGCTTTTGGACTAAATTCTTAGAAATATGTTGAAATGTTGACATTATCAACACCCACCCAAGGTTTAGAATCTCAAAAGAATCAGGCCTGGAGGACATTTCTACCTAAAACAGGCCTTAGAAATTTTATAACAAAGTCTGTTTTCTGCATGCTCTTGAAGAAGGTTACCTTGGAAAGTTTATTATCTGAAGGGAAAACTAAAAAGAGAAATACATTTCTTAAAGAAGAATGAGAATATTGACTACACTAAGTAGACACTGGTCTAGGTGAACAAATACCTTCCTGGTCCTGTTGCTTGTAACCATCGCATTTTGACTCCCGCAGACCAACATCTACTCAGCAAAGTCAAGTCCTTACGAATGCAGATTCGACCCCATAGGATCTGCCCGCCTGCCTTTCTCCGTGAGATTTTTCCTGGTAGTTATTACATTCCTGCTGTTTGACCTAGAAATTGCCCTCCTCTTGCCGCTGCCAAGAGCATCCCAAGCCAACGACCTGACAGTCATGCTTACCACATCCCGACTCCTAATCTCCCTACTGGCCATCAGCCTAGCCTACGAAGGATCCCAAAAAGGACTAGAGGGAACCGGATAATGATAATTAGTTTAAATAAAACAAATGATTTCGACTCATTAAATTATGAATATACTCATAATTATCAAGTGGCCTTAATCTACATAAACACCATACTAGGCTTCACAATCTCCCTGCTGGGCCTGTTATTATACCGATCCCACCTAATATCCTCACTCCTGTGCCTAGAAGGCATAATACTATCCATGTTTGTCACAGTAGCAGTAATAATCCTCAACACACATCTGACAACATCAAGCATAATACCAATTGTACTACTAGTATTCGCAGCTTGAGAAGCCGCCCTAGGCCTGTCTCTACTTGTTATAGTGTCCAACACCTATGGTGTCGATCACGTGCAAAATCACGTGCAACCTACTGCAATGCTAAAAATCATTATCCCCACAACTATCCTAATTCCCCTCGTGTGACTATCAAAACACACTATAATCTGAATCAATCCCACAGTATACAGCCTAATAATTAGCCTACTAAGTCTGCCAATACTAAACCAATTCACCGACAATAGCCTAAACTCCTCTTTAGTTTTCTTTTCTGACTCTCTCTCGACACCCCTGCTTATACTAACCACCTGACTCCTACCACTCATATTAATCGCCAGCCAACATCCCCTAGCCAACGAACCACTGAACCAAAAAAAACTATTCATAACTATAGTAATCCTCCTACAAGTGTTCCTAATCATAACATTCACCGCCACCGAGCTAATTTTATTCTATATCCTCTTCGAAGCTACACTTCTACCTACCCTAATCATCATCACTCGATGGGGGAACCAGACAGAATGACTGAACGCAGGACTTTACTTCCTATTTTATACACTAGCAGGGTCCCTCCCCCTTCTAGTAGCACTAATCTACATCCAAAACTTCACAGGAACCCTAAACTTCCTGCTCTCAACATCCTGACTTCAGCCCCTATCTCCCTCCTGAAGTAACGTCTTCCTATGACTAGCACGCATAATGCATTTATAGTAAAAATACCACTCTACGGCTTACACCTCTGACTACCAAAAACACATGTAGAGGCACCAATCGCTGGATCTATAGTCCTAGCGGCCATCCTTCTAAAATTAGGGGGCTACGTCATGCTATGAATCACAGCACTACTAAACCCCATCACAGACTTCATGGTGTATCCATTTCTAATGCTGTCCTCATGAGGAATAATCATAACCAGCTCCATCTGCCTACGCCAAACAGACCTAAAATCACTCATTGCATACTCCTCTGTTAGTCATATAGCATTAGTAATCATGGCTATTCTCATCCAAACACCCTGAAGTTACATAGGAGCAACAGTCCTAATAATTGTCCATGGCCTTACATCCTCAATACTGTTCTGCCTGGCAAACTCAAACTATCAGCGTATCCACAGCCCTACCATAATCTTAGCCCGTGGCCTACAAACTATCCTGCCCCTAATAGTAGCCTGATGGTTACTAGCAAGTCTCACCAACTTAGCCCTTCCACCAACAATTAACCTAATTGGAGAACTGTTCGTAGTAATATCAACATTCTCACGATCTTCCATATCCATCATCCTTATAGGAACTAATATTGTTATCATAGCCCTATACTCCCTATATATACTTATTACAACCCAACGAGGCAAACACACATATCACCTCAACAACCTCACCCCTTCCTTGACACGAGAGACTACTCTCATGGCCATGCACCTCACACCCCTGCTTCTCCTATCCATCAACCCCAAAATTATTCTAGGGACCCTGTACTGTAAATATAGTTTAAGTTAAAACATTAGATTGTGAATCTAATAATAGAATATAAAACTTCTTATTTACCAAGAAAGTATGCAAGAACTGCTAACTCATGCCTCCATACCTAACAGTATGGCTTTCTTACACACTTTTAAAGGATGGTAGTTATCCGTTGGCCTTAGGAGTCAAAAAATTGGTGCAATTCCAAATAAAAGTAATAAACCTATTCACCCCCTCAAACCTAATCTCCCGGTTAATTTTAACAACCCCAATTATCACGGCCAACCTCAACCTCCACAAAACCAACACCTACCCATAATATGTAAAAACAACCATCGTCTGAGCCTTTCTAATCAGCCTCATTCCAAGAGCAATATTCATTCAATCAGGACAGGAAGTAATCCTAATAAACTGACACTGAGTATCCATCCAAACTCTAAAAATCTCAGTAAACTTCAAACTAGACTACTTTTCCATAATTTTCATACCCGTGGCACTATTTGTCACATGATCCATTATAGAATTCTCCCTATGATATATACACCTAGACCCCTACATCGACCGGTTCTTTAAATACCTCCTTATATTCCTCATTACAATGCTCATCCTAGTAACTGCTAACAACCTCTTCCAGATCTTCATTGGATGAGAAGGCGTGGATATCTGTGGGGACAGAGCCCCAAAAAGCAGTTTCCAGGCTCTCGGCCTCACATAGAAAGGTGCTGGCTCAGGTAGTAAATAGCCATCGACTGATCAAATGGCCGTCAGCTATAACCATTGAGCCATTGGGCACTAATATAACTGCCGTGGCTAGGCTAGTAGGAAAAGGTGGAGCTAGCAAGAAGATGGTGGCTGAGCCCGCAAGCGGCACAGTGAGGGTTGAGAATTGTGTTGCTCCTGGTTCCTGTGTCTCCAACCCAGCCGCCAGTGAGAGTATAGTGGTATGACTCCCCTACCTATGGCTCCGTGGGTGTTCCTTTTTGGCCTCACCATGTCCTGTGTTCTTATGTGGGGAGTGGGACCAGAGACCCCGCCTGACACCCTGCAAGACACATGGCATAGTTGGCAGGATCCCCCGCAGGCTGCCCCGCATGACACATGGCACAGCGAGCAGGGTACGGTGCCGGCCAAAGCTCTCCAAAGGACGGTGGAGCAGTTTGTGCGTATGAACACTCAGTTGCAGGAAGACCAGGAGGAGCAGCTGCCGGATAGCTAGACCCTCATGGAGGGGTGGAAAGACGTGGATGGTTCCCCAACCAGCAGAGGCCGGAGAAAGTGAAGGTTGTTGTGGCCCCATGGGCTGGGAAGTGCTTGCTGAGACAGCCCGGATGCAGGACTTGTAGTCCCAGGAGGAAAGGCTTGCTGAGTCCTCCGTGGGAGCTGAGGGTGAGGTCAAGGTCATCCCTCACCCCCAGGACAGCCCTGGCGAATGACTATGGACTATGGGGAATTGCCTTCCATCCCTAATTTAATGGACCACGACTGTTTGGGAACATACCACAATGTAGTGGAACTGGTGGATGTTTGCTTTTGTGTCTTGACCGGCCGCCATCGAGAATATGTAAGCACCTTGACTGTGAGCCGCTGTTGTTCCAGCACGGTACCCTGAGAGGCCCAGAGAGAGTGGCAATGCCCTGAGAGCCCTGGCTGAGCCCAGGAAGTCTGGCTGTGTCCAGAGAGAGTGGCAATGCGCTGAGAGGCCCTCGCTGTGTCCGGGGAGACTAGTGGTACCCTAAGAAGTCCAGGAAGTCTGGCTGTGCCCAGAAGTACTGATGGTGCCCTGAGAAACCCTGACTGTGCCCGGGGAGACTGGTGGTACCCTAAGAAGTCCAGGAAGTCTGGCTGTGCCCAGAAGTACTGGTGGTGCCCTGAGAAACCCTGGCTGTGACCAGAGAGCTTGGCTGTGTCCAGGAAATAGCATTCACCTCCAGGCTCCTCGCACAGGGCCCCTCGCGGAAGACGCTTGTCGCGTAGATTGTGAGGCGAGACCCTGTAGGTGTGGAGTGTGGGGACAGAGCCCCAAAAAGCAGTTTCCAGGCTCTCGGCCTCACATAGAAAGGTGCTGGCTCAGGTAGTAAATGGCCATCGACTGTGATCAAATGGCCAGCAGCTGTGGCTAGTTGGCCGTCAGCTATAACCATTGAGCCATTGGGCACTAATATAACTGCCATGGCTAGGCTAGCAGAAAAAGAGGAGAGCTAGCAAGCAGATGGTGGCTGAGTCTGCAAGCGGCACAGTGAGGGTTGAGAACTGTGTTGCTCCTGGTTCCTGTGTCTCCAACCCAGCCGCCAGTGAGAGTATAGTGGTATGACTCCCCTACCTATGGCTCCGTGGGTGTTCCTTTTTGGCCTCGCCATGTCCTGCGTTCTTATGTGGGGAGTGGGAACAGAGACCCCGCCTGACACTCTGCACGACAATATCATATCATTTCTTCTCATCGGGTGATGATATTGACGAGCAGACGCCAACACGGCAGCCCTGCAAGCCATCTTATATAATCGAATCGGAGTTGTTGGTTTTCTAATGGCCACGGCCTGATTCCTTTTCAACACTAACACATGAGACCTTCAACAAACCTTCTCACTCAACCTAGACAACACCAACCTCCCCCTGGCAGGACGCGTCCTCGCCGCAACAGGAAAATCAGCTCAATTCGGTCTCCACCCATGACTACCATCATCTATAGAAGGCCCACCCCTGTCTCAGCCCTACTCCACTCCAGCACAATAGTTGTAGCAGGAGTATTCCTACTCATCCGATTCTACCCACTAATCGAAAACAACAAAACCATTCAATCCATAGTGTTTTGCCTAGGGGCTATCACCACCCTCTTCACAGCAATCTGTACCCTCATCCAAAATGACATCAAAAAAATTGTAGCTTTCTCAACCTCCAGCCAACTGGGCCTGATAATAGTAACGATTGGCATTAACCAACCCCATCTAGCATTCCTCCACATCTGCACTCATGCATTCTTTAAAGCCATATTGTTCCTGTGCTCCGGCTCCATTATCCACAGCCTAGGGGACGAACAAGACATTTGAAAAATAGGGGTCTATATAATACCCTTCCCTTCACCACCATCTCCCTAACTGTAGGCAGACTAGCACTTACAGGAATACCTTTCCTAACAGGATTCTACTCCAAAGACCTAATTATTGAATCAGCCAACACGTCATATACCAACGCCTGAGCCCTTTTAATTACCCTAACAGCTGTGTACAGCACCCGAATCATCTTCTTCGCACTCCTAGGTCAACTTTGATTCCCTACCCTCATTTTAATCAACGAAAACAACCCCTATCCAATAAACTCCATCAAACGCCTCCTAATCGGAAGCATCTTTGCTGGCTTCTTCATTACTAACACCATCCCTACCATAACCATACCCCAAATAACTATGCCCGGATACCTAAAAATAACCGCCCTAGCCGTAACCATCCTAGGCTTCACCATTGCCCTAGACCTGAGCTCGGCAACACAAAACCTAAAATTCAAACACCCCTCAACTCCATTCAAATTCTCCAACCTACTTGGCTATTTCCCTACCGTAATACACCGCTCCATGCCTCTGATAAACCTGTCTCTCAGCCAAAAAGCAGCTTCCCTATTACTAGATCTAACCTGAATAGAAAATGCCCTCCCCAAATCAATCTCTCTGCTCCAAATAAAAACCTAGTGAAGTAGACAGTGGTCTAGATGAACTAGATGGAGATCCAGAACTCCCTAAATATCCCCTAATGTGGCATAAGTAGATGTTCAAATAAGACCAGGTATTCTAAACTTAACAAGTAATAGCCATACTGTGTTTATTGCATTATAGGTGCCAGGATAAATTTTAAATTCTTTACCTATGTTAATTTATTATTAAATAAAAATATTAATAAAAATACTATGAGGTAGTTAAAATCCTTATCATTTTAGTGATGGTTAATTTTATGTGTCAACTTGACTGGGCCACAGGATGCCCAGATATTAATAAACATTATTTCTGGGTGTTGTCTATAAAGGTATTTATGGAAGAGATTAGCATTTGAATTGGTGAACTCAGTAAAGTACATGATCCTACCAAGTGTGTGTGGGCATCATCCAATCCACTGAGGGTCTGAATAGAACAAAAAGGTAGAGGAAGGTTGAATTTACTCTTTGCCTGATGGGTTGAGCTGTTACATCTGTCTTCTTCCTTTGTTGCTCCTGGTTCTGAGTTCTTTTAGACTCAGACTAAAATCTACACTATCAGTTCTCAAGCTGTCAAGCTGTCAAAGTATACCACTGGCTTTCCTGAGTCTACAGATTATGGACAGATTATGAGACTTTAGCCTCCAAATTCATGTGAGCCAATTCTTTATAATAAATCTCATTCTAGACATAGAAATCTTGATAGCAATATACAAGCATACCTTGTTTTATTGTGTTTTGCATTACTGCACTTTACAAATATTGTTATTTTTTTAACAACTTGAATATTTGTGGCAACTGCATCAAGCAAGTCTATCAGCACAATTTTTCCAACAGCATTTGCTCATTTTTGTCTGTATCACATTTTAGTAATTCTTGTAGTATTTCAAACATTTCTTCACGAGTATATTTGTTAGAATCAGGAGGGATATCTCAGCTGCAGAGTTTCCACCTGGAGGAGCAAGGGACTCCAGCCCCCCACATCAGGCTCTCCAAGCCAAGAGTACCTGTGCTGGGAAGAGGAGCCCCTACAATATCTGGCTGTAAAAAATGGTGGGCATTTGACCATCTGAGTGGGACCGCAGGCTGTGGGAAACCCAGACATCTTCTTAAAGGGCCAGCACACAGATTCATTTGCAGGCACTCACCTAGCTGTCCAGTGGAGTGAAGGTGACTTGAGTAGCGTCGGACACATACACAGACACATACACTGAGGTGCGTGGCTTTGCAGGGAGGACAGGAGGACAGTTGGCATTTTCCCTGTGTGAGGTCCCCCATGCAGCTGGCAAGTGGGTGCCATCTTTCCTATGTTGAGCCTGCCCCCACCACAGCCAAATCTGAATCTGATTGGCCTGGTAAGCTCCACTGCTCCACCCTGCTGACTCCTGAGACCCTGCCCAACCCAACTGCCCCCAAAACAGAGGCACTTTCTCCACAAGCAGACAGCCCTGCCAACATTGCACTCCTTCTTAGAAAACTATCTGAGCCTGGCAGGCCCCCAGCAGGCAGCAACTAGCTTCAGTGTGCTCTGAGACTTCTGATGAGTAACTCCAGGCTTAGCACTGGCCCAAATCAGAATTTACGTTAACCTGGTGACCATAATACTTCCCACTCTAGACACTCCCTGAGACCCTGCCTCACACAACTTGCACACCACATGAGGCTCTATCAGTGTCTGAATCTTAAGGGAGCAAGCAGGTGGCAGCAGGCCTCAGGGTGTCCTGGTTTTTTGCAGAGATATCCCAGGCCCAGTACTGGAAGCAGACTTCCTCAGTTCATAGCATGACCTCTCCCAAATGCCTCCAAGTTTAGCACAGGCAGTGAAACAACCATGTATCACTATCTAGCTCCTACCAAGTAGTCCCCAAACAGGGAGTTGGTACCCTAGGCCTGCACCAGAGCCCCTCCCAAGAGGCCCCAGGACCAACATTTGGAGCTTGGCTTCAGACCACAGCAGACCACCATCCCATTAGCCTCATTAGTGTCACACACAAAGGATAGTCTCAACAGGCACCAGAGCCTGCTGGGAGGTGAATCCCACTCAGTGGAGTAAGCCTCTCGCACAGCAGTGGACATGGCCAAACCACATAGCCAGTTGCCCAAGAGTTAATACCAGCAATCAAGGCTCAACTATAACAGGACGATACACACAACCCACATAAGGGACACTCTGGAGCACCCGGAGCAGGTGACCAGAAAGTCTGTGCCACTGGGCTCCACAGGACACCTACTACATAAGGCCACCCAGCCAAGACTGGGAAACATAGCAGATCTTCTTAGACACAGAAACAAACACAGAGAGGCAGCCAAAATGAGGAAACAAAGAAATGTGTCCCAAATGAAAGAACAGGAAAAAATTCCAGAAAAGAACTAAACAAAATAGAGGTAAACAACCTACCAGAGTTTAAAACAATGGTTATAAGAATCCTCAAGAAACTTAGTGAGATCTTCAACAAAGAGATAACAAACATAAGAAAAGGACATAGAAACTATAAAAAGGAACCAGTCAGAAGTGAAGAATACAGTAACTAAAATGAAGAATGTGCTAGAAAGAATGACCAGCAGAATAGATGAAGCAGAGGATTGAATCAGAGATTTAGAAGACAAGGTAGCAGAAAACACCCAATCAGAACAGAAAAAAAGAATCCAAACAAATGAGGAGAATTTAAGAGACCTCTGGGACAACATCAAGCATAACAACATTTGCTTCATAGGAGTACCAGAAAAAGAAGAGAAAAAGCAAGAGACTGAGAACCCATTGAAATAATGACTGAAAAGTTTCCTAACCTGGCAAAAAAAATAGACATACAAGTCCAGGAAGTGCAGAGAGTCCCAAACAGGATGAACCCTAACAGGCCCACACCAAGATACATTATAATTATAATCGCAAAGGTTAAAGACAAAGAGAGAATCCTAAAAGCAGCAAGAGAAAGGCAACTAGTAACTTATAAGGGAGTTCCCATAAGACTATCAGGTGATTTCTCAACAGAAACTTTGCAGGCCAGAAGGGATTGGCAGTAAGTATTCAATGTTGAAAAGCAAAACCCTACGACCAAGATTACTCTACCCAGCAAGGCTATCATTTAAAATTGAAGGACAGATAAAGAGCTTCCTAGACAAGAAAAAACTAAAGCATTTCATCACCACCAAACCAGTATTACAAGGAATGTTAGAGGGACTTCATTAAGATGGAAAAGAATAATCAAAATTATGAATAATAAAACGGCAATAGCTACATATCTGTTAACAGTCACTTTCAAGGTAAATGGATTAAATGCTCCAATCAAAAAACATAGGAGGGCTGAATGGATAAGAAACCAAGACCTTTACATGTGCTGCCTACAAGAGACTCACTACAGATTGAGAAAAACACACATACTGAAAGTAAAGGGATGGAAAAAGATATTTCATGAAAATGGAAACAAAACAACAAAAAACAAACAAACAAAAAAAGCTAGGGTAGCAATACTTACACCCGACAAAATACACTTTAAACAAAGCCTATAACAAGATACAAAAAAGGACCCAGTCATCCAACTTCTGGGTATTTATCCAAAGAAACCCAAAATACTATTTTGAGGGGACGTGTGCATCCATACATTCATTGCAGCATTATTTACAATGGCCAAGATGTGGAGGCACCCGGGTGTACAAAAATGGATGAATGAATAAAGAAGAGGTGGTACATGTATGTAACAAAATATTGTGTGACCATAGAAGGGAATAGGTTCATCTGCAACAGCATGGATAGACCTGGAGGGTGTTGTGCTGAGTGGAATATGTCAGACAGAGAAAGACAAATGCAATGTGATTTTGCTTATATGTGGAATCTAAGAACAAAATTAACAAACAAACCAGAAACAAATTCATAGATACAGAGAACATTTTGATGGCTGCCAAATGGAAGTGGGGTTGGGGATGTGGGTAAGAAAAAGGGGAAGGGATTAAGAAGTACAAATTAGTTATGGGGATGTAGGATATAGCATAAGGAATATTATCAATAACACTGTAATAACTATGTATGGTGTCAGACGGTTACTAGATTTGTTGGGTTGATAAATGAAAGGGGGCCAGGGGTCAGGTGAAAAAAGTGAAGGGATTAAGAACTAAAATTGAGAGTTACAAAATAGTCATGGGGATATAAAGTAAAACATAGGGAATATATTCAATGATATGGTAATAACTATGTATAGTGCTAGGTGGGTACTAGGCTAGTCGGGGGATCACTTATTAAATTATATAAATGTCTAACCACTATGCTGTATACCTGAAGTTAATATAAATGTCAACTGTAGTTGAAAAAATTAAAAAGGGGGGAAAAGTGAAGGGAAATAAGGTTCAAATTTCAAGGTATAAAACAATTAAGTCATGAGGATATAATGTACAGCATGCGGAATATAGTCAATAATATAACATATTATGGTTCCAGATGGTTTCTGGAATTATCATGGTTATCACTTCTTTAGGTATATAAATGTTGAATAGCTATGGTGTACCCCTGAAACTAATATAATGTTGTATGTTAGCTATATTTTAATAAAAATAAAAATAAATTAATTTAAACTGATGTGATTCATCACAGAGAATTATCCTTCCAAGTTCAGCCTTATATGAATATAAGATTCATATAGCATTTATGAATCTTAAGTGTGCACAATTTTATGAACAGTATAATATTAAGTTTCCATTAGAAATTGTCTAATTACCCTCTCCCTTTTATAACACAGAAGACTTCCCACTGGGTGTGGCAAGATGAAAGACAACAGAAAATCTAATTCAAAGCTCTTAGATGTTCATTGGAAAGAGAAACACCAAATCTTGGTTTACCCTCTAGGACCTAGAACATTGTAAGACAAAAAAGTGAGAAAATATTGTGTTGTGAAAGGAAGGAAAATACACAAAATCCAGTAGTCAGCGATGAAAACTATTCTGATATGATACTGAGTCCAGGTCTTTGTGATTTTCGTCTTTGGTTGATACATACCACACAAAAATAATTCAGTTAAGGAAATCAAAGTGTTGTTAGGATGCTAATCTCTTCCACAGATAAGCTGTCTTCCTGGTTTCTACCTGCATGAACAAGTGTGATTGGTGTCCTCAGACCTTTCTCCTACAAGCCACAAACAGCAAAGCTTTACATCTTTAACGTACAAATAAAGTCATGGCTTGGGGAAAAAAAAAAATCAATCACAATCAGGGCCCTAGAAGCAGGGAAGTAAATTGTCAATTCATCTTGTCACTACGATGGGTACAGCTCCTATGAACGGCTTGATTAACCTTTTGGCGTCAACATGTCTGAAGCCTCATCATTATGATTAATTTATTTTTCATTAGCATTCCCATGAGTAGGCCAACTCTTGGGCAATGAGGAGTTAAAAAAGTCCGATAAAATACCTTTAGAGTAGAAAAGAATTCACTGGGATATCAAAGTGTCGATCAAACAGTCCCAAATCTGCCTAGTCTAAATTAGGTTATAAAACAAACCTGATCTTAATTTGTTTTAGCACATGATCAGTATAAATAGCAAAAGTATGTGTTTAAAGTCACTATAAATCTCTCTCAACGCTTGTCATTTATTTTTCTCAATATAAATTCTATTTATTTGCATTTATTTTATATAAACATCAAATAGGAACTAACATAGTTAAAAGGTAAATATAGATAATAACTAAAGCAATATTACAATTAAGATATGAAGATCCATGCCTTTGAAACTAGATAATGCATTCAAGGTCAATTAAGGCTTGTCACAATTCTCACTGGTATAGAAGGTCAAGTTCCCTTGTGCCATTCTATAAAGTTTGATGTTTACATGAAACTGGTCTTGAAACATAATGGATTGCCTCTTCTGGCTGCATGTCATCGCACGACATTCAATAAGAGTAAGGGTCCTCTTGATGAAGATAATACATGGTGATTTGGGAGCTGTGTTACATTTCCCTGCAAGATCAAAGCCATCAAGGGAATAATTTCAAGGAGATATCTGCTTGTGCCCCTTCACAAGCAGCCTTCCTCTACTCAGTTTTCTCAAGTAAATGGTTGATGGAGATGGTTGCACAGGAGGAAGTGAGACAGAAATAGACCTAATGGCCCTGACTGATATTTCTCTTATGTGCCTGGCATGAAAATATGCACACACAAGATAAAATTATGAATAAAATATAGAGACTGACTGGTATCTTTCATCCACCAGGTGAAACATATTAAACTAACTTATTTACATAAGGACAATAGCTGTAGACATATGGCAACACATATGACGGAGAAATGAATTTTGTTGGCGGGATATCAAGGAAGGCCGTATAAAGGAGTAGACATCTGAGGGGGATTAAATGGTAAAAGTTTGGGTGGCAGAAAATTTGTGGTGCTAAAATATCCCAAACAGAGGGAATTTGTAATGGAAGCAAGAAAGTACATGGCATATTGTGGGATGGCAAAGTTTAGTGTCAGAATGCAGGGTGAATGATGGGATGGAGAATGCTAAAACGTGGTGTGGGGTTGGGAGGGCCATACCAGTAAGTTTAAAATGTGTCCCATAGGCAATAAGGGATTCACCAAATTTACATGTTCCAATGATTCTCAGATTTATACAGGGCTAGAAAATATTTGCCCCCTTAATTTTCTATTGTGTTATTTCAGAAACCATTTATTGAGGGAACTCGGTATAAGACAAAGATAGAAAAAGACATGTTTAAAGACAATTTAATTACTGTTCAAGGATCTTAATGTCCACTGGGGAAAACAGGACTTACAGGAATAAAAAGTTAGGCACAAGGCAAGGTAGTTCACAAGTAAATTTCATATTAGAGACAAAGGCAAATAAATCTAGTTTGGCTCTCGTTACTTCCGACTCTTATCAGTTGTTATATGTCTCTTCTAAGAGGCAGTGAAAGACATAGATACTTGGGAAAGCTAACTGGGTTTCTACAAAATACATTCTCGCTTTGATTCCACCTGTATATCATATGTAGAGATACTTCCAAAGCTGAACACTCTATCAATTATTATAATCTGCTCACATCAAGCTTTGATAAAAGTAAAACTATGTATGAGTATTTTCTGCCTTAGAACTGTCTTACCTGCCTTCCTTCCAATGAGTCACTTAATCACTGCCCAGGGTTCACAGATATTTAATCCTTCAGGTCCTGCCTTCTGGGGACTATTTATTGTCATCTAATTCCTCCTTATCTCCTTTCTACTCCCTCTTCCTTAGGCTCTAAATTGTCTTATTTTAACTCCAGCCTGTAGCATTTCTATCTTTCCTAAGTAGATTATCAAGATCCTGTCATTTGTTTTCCAGTCTTCCTATCCCTTCTTTTCTCTTTCCCTGGACTCTCCTTCTTTATCCATAAGAGTGCAGTTACTCTTCCTATTTTCTAGAAGCACCCTTTTTAGTTTTGTTCCTATAAAAAGAGAGAGCAGCCTTTTAGAGTAGCTAGATTTTTCAGAGGCAATCCTCAGAAAAAAAGGCTGAGGGAACAGTGATGCCCTAGTCTAATTCTAAGAGACCCAAAGCCCTCGAGAGGCAGAAACTTCCTAATGGGATCAAGGAACAAAAAGAGGGGTAAAATCAGCGAATATTTTGAAGTCATTAAAGGTCCACAAGTTGGAGGCTGATAAGCTGGCAATGATGAGCTGGTCCAAGATTAGGGTCCAGCAAAGGCCAGGTTATACGTTATCATTAAAGTACATTTGGAAATAATGCTAAAAGTGAAGTTTTATCAACTGTATATTACCTTGTACTTTAATACATGTCATACTTGCACTTGGAGATGCATTATACTGATGATTTTGTACATTAACTTTTTTCTCTATAGATTTAGTAAAATGTAGACAAAAATTTGCCTTTTGAGTTCAAGAAAAGTTGTCTTTCAAAAAATTCAAGAAATTTTATCTCAAAATTACTTCTGTGCAATTATTCCTTAGAAGTATGTAATTAGATAAGGAATAACAATTATAATGGAGTCCTGAAGGGTCATTTAATGTCCAGTTCATGAAGTTGCAGAATATCTGAACCAAGCTTTCAACTAAAAGTACATATACATACTTATGTACATGTGAAATGTGGCAAATCAAACACTTGGGAACCTTGTTGAAGACCATGTGGTCATTGATTATAATGTTCTTTCAACTTTCTTATAGCTTTGGTTCCTCTCTCTCTCTCTCTCTCTCTTTTTCTCCCTCTGTTTTTCTTTCCCTCTCTCCCTCTCTTCCTCTTTCTTTCTTTCTTAATAAAAAGCAGGACAGAAGAAAAAAGGAAGAATGGAGGGAGGGAGTGAGAGAGGGAGACAAAGCATCCTGTATGCCCACCACTACAGCCCCCAAGGCCTGCCGGATCAATTGAAGCCCTGCCCTGGCAAATTTCAAGCTATTCAGTGGAAGTTGGCTCCAGACCTGTAAAGGAGCTAACAGGAAGCCTTAGAACTGTAAACGATGGTTAAGAAATTCAACAACCAGTAAACCAGCTTAGAGACTGGCAAAATGTGAAAAGCAAAGATGTATACTTTGCTCCCAATAACTGGAAGAAAATGATAATGTAATGAAACTTTTCACTGTAATCAAACCTCACAAACCCATATTTTCCAAAATGACTGCAGAGATCTGTGTTTTTTCACATACACAGATGAAAAAGCCAAGAGTCATGCCCCAATTTCTGCCAAACTTGTAGTAAAGTTGCATTCCATACCCATGGCAGATTGCCTCAGCATTATAGACTTACATGCTTTTCAAACCTTGAGACTGACATTCTCATGGATAATTTATTCACAGAAGTTATAATCTGCAGAGCGCTGGAATAAATATTGCAGAATGGAGAAACTGTAGCATGTTTTCCTTTAATATAGTATAACCAGATAGTTGTATTAATTGTGAACTGAATAATCAAACACCAGAGAATAGAAGTAATGCCTCTGGTTAATACTACTATTGTTACATTTTTTTAGCTGTGCTTATTCTTAAGAGATGCGTGATAAAGTACTGAGTGATAAAGGTGTTAAGATGTCTGAAATGTATTATTTGCTATTCCTCATCATTTGCAGTAAGTAAACATGTCAATATATCATTAAATCTAGAATTTTATTTACATTTTTAATCTATAATTCTAAATCTAAAATTTATAATTCTAAATCTTTCATTTTTAAATCTATTTGGTGGATATACCCATGTGCAATGTTCTATTCGTTCATATTTCCTTTAAGTTTGAAAATTTCTATGCCAATATTTTTTAAATATTTTCATGGAAATAATTTGGCATCCATATAACTCATGAATACATAAAAACTGACTTAGCTTGTGATTCAACTCATCTACCTTTAGTTCTTTTTTCTATTTTCAACAGTTTTCAATGACGCACATGTCATAAGTCCCACTTTTAAAACATTTTTTAATCTCTGATTTAGTCAAGTGCTAAGGTATTTTTGTTTCTCTAGCCTTTGGGGTCATTCTGTACCCTGGTGGTTCTTAAAATCAGCTATTAAAAAGTTTCGCCCCTGCTGCTATTCAAACTGATCTGTATGTTACTCCAAATTAAATCCATTATTTCTAGTCTATCAATTTTCTAACTTGAATCAGCACCCTTTAATATTCCCATCTGCTATCTATTGTGAGGCCAGTTTTTAAAAAGTTTTGTCCTTTCTATCCTGGCCTCCTCAGGTACCTTGGAAGCTCCCATCATACACTTCCCAGGTACTGATCTCTGGTTGCCAGAGATGTCTGGGCTATTCTGTGCAAAATCCAGAACCAGGCATCTTTTCACTTCTGCAGGTTTACTATCAGACTTATAAATGTTCACATTATAAACAGCTTTCAAGCCATGAATAAAGTTAACTGCCAAGAAAAACATGAAAAGTCCCTAGGATATAGATACAACAAACTACAGGACATAAGAGAGTACTAATTTAAAAACCCCTGGGTTGAGAATCAGGAAAATTGGAATCAGTCTGTGGCCCAAATGCACAGTACAACCTTGGCCAAGCCATTACACATTACTTCCCTTAACTATAAGAGAAATGGATTAAATAGAACCTGTGGTCTATTTCAACTTTACTTTTAAATAATTTTATTGTTTTATGTTTATAAAAGTAATTTATACAAGGCTTATAGAAAATTGAGAAATTATTTAAGCATATAGAAAATAAGTATTACTCAAATATCACTTAGAATTACCCACTTTTAAATGAGTAGTATATATCCTTCTAACCTTGTGTGCACACATGTGTGTATTTCTGTGTATGTGCATGTAGATATAAATTTAGATTATGAAATTGTAACATATAATAAATTGGGCTGTGTATTTTACTTTATTGCATGATAACATTCTATAGTCATTTTTCTGTGTCATTAAATATCACTTGGAAACTTGTCTTTTAATGGCCATATTACATAACATGGATATGTCATAATGTATACTCATCAGCTTTAATAATATACTTTTTCATACTTTACAACATACTAAAGAAATGCCTTCATTAATACACAGGCTGCTTCTTATTTCATGGACTACAGATTTTGTCAAAGCAAGTTTAATACCACCAGCTTCAGGGTTTCATTATTTCTTATAGCAAAACAAAAAATTACTGTCTTCTGGATGTGTTTTTCTCTTGAAACGATAATACCTTGGTAATCCTCCCTAGAGCTTGGAAATCAATAAAATGGAAATTTATGTGGTTTTTAATTAGCTTTTATTTTTTCTAAATAATTGTGTCTTTTTAGTATTACTACTACTTTTCTATTGATATCGGGAAACCATTTTTCGTAGTTTCTCACACTGTTGGACATATTGTGAGAAGGCCATCTGAACTAATGCTCTGTTCTGGATGATGCGTTCGAGAGTGTTGGTATACTAAATAGCCTTGGAAGATAAAATGTCCTCCTCAGAGCAGCGAGCAGAAGCTTTTTGTTTGTTTCTATTTTTTTTAACTATCTAAAGTAATAAAAATAATGCCTCTCTCAAGGGTATAAAGTTCAGTAGATGTGCTTGCTGCCCATTATAATAAAAGATTTTGGTTTTCTAAGCCTGTCATTCTTCAAGCTATAATGAGCATCTAGTTGGGACTTTCTACTTTGCCCCATGGGACTTGGGAAATAAGAGGATTCAAAGTGAATATGAATCCCAAGCTGATCCTGTGTCATGAGTAATATAATCCTTTTCCTTTGACCAAGATTTCTCCTGTCTTCTGCCAGCATCCATAAAATTGAGGCAAGTTAACTTATCAGATAGTCAGTAGGGCAAAATCCTAGACCCTTGACAATTCTTAACTGTTATCATATGAAAAAAAATAGAAAGGTCATGATGAACAGTCAGCTTCTAAAAATAAAGGAAATTATGCTATTAAAAAAGAAAACAGAAAAACAAAAAATTGTAAAGAACAAATCACTGGACTAGGAAAATATTTTTTTTTTTTTGTTTTTACTGACTCTGGGCTTTATGATCTTGCTGCTAAATATTATATTAAATTACCAGAAAGTAGTGATTACTCAGGACTGTCTACATAGTCTTTTTGTACACTAGAAAAAGGGTTTTGTTCATTTTCTATATCCTGTACAAGTTATTACAGAGGCTCTATATACAAAGTTAATTTTTTGAAAAAGCAAAGCAGGTAGGAAACTTCCAGCTAACATTCAGCAAATGATCAGCAAATTTAAAATTCAAAAAACAATGAAAATTTTGTAATACTTATACAATTCCCTCAATATATTCAAGAAGTGCTATTTTTTGTTTGTTTGTTTGTTTGTTTAATATAAAGGAGTGAGGCTTTCCTTAAAAGACCTATCTTCTGCATTAAACTATCAACATTCTTCTTATAAAGATTAATTCTGAATATAATGAAACTGTTATGTTCCCTGAATTTAATCTACTTTTTTTTATGTATAGTCCCAGAGACGACTCATTCCCTCCAGCATTTACACTACTCAAATATTTGTGAGTAACGATTACAGTCTTCACAAGTTACTACATAGTTAGCTCATTTGGAATTAGGTTCTTTCTGCTCACTAGTCTAAATTCTCTCATATAATTTTAAATTCTCATCATAATTTTATCTCTGAAATCTTTTGCCTGGGATTAAGCATATATGGGATCTTTATTCCAGTGACCTCCCATTCGTGGGCCAGAGCATGGATGGAAGTCAGTCAAACAAGTGGGCTTATGGGTTCAATGTCTGCAGCAACCTATTTAGAGCTTGATTAAATTTGAAAGCCCATCTGTTTAACTATGTTCAATGAAAGGTAATGAAGCTGATTCTCCTGAGCTTAAATGACTTGTCCAACTCACAAATAGACTATTTCAGGAATATCCCCACTACAGAATGCCAGTGATTAAGAGAAAAATAACACTGAAAATTTGCTGAATAACAGGCAAATTCTTGAGTGAGTTCAGGACATGTCAGCTCCATGCAAACTCATAGAGATGTGGAAAGTGAGTAACAATTGGCCATGATTATCACATTTGGAATTCAAGTGTATGTTAATGACGTACAAATTCTTTCTGAAGCAAAAAGAAATCCCAAGCACTAGTAAAATAGGTCACAAAATATATGAAAACCCAATATAGATATTACACTTATTCTGAGAAAATATCTTTTAATCACAAATTATGACAGCAAAAGAGAGGTACGATCTTAAACAGGTAAAAATACTTGTATTATTTTTTCAAAAAAAAAGAAAAAACAGACTGTTTCAAGAACATATTTGCAGATTCCAGGACTCAGACCACATATCCCAATTTGAGACACACTGAATGAGGGTGATCTAGACTTTTTTTTTTTTTTTAAGGGCAATAATATCTATTGAAGTGAAACTCTGTATTGAGTACAAAGAAAGAACTGTCTGTTCTAACTGTGTTGGGGGAATAGGAAAAGTTTAATTGAAGAAGTTGATCTTTAAGCTAAGTTTTGAAAGATAAGACAGTATTGACAGACCAACAGCATGTTTTTGTGGGGGCACTCTCTAGGAAAAGGAAGCATCAAAATAAATATACAATGGCCTAAAGTCGTGATACATGTTTAGTGAAGTTATAGTGCTTCTGTTTGGCTAATGATAGGTACTGAGCAAGAAAACATGAAAAAAGAAACAGGAAAAGGAGGAGGAAAAAGTGGAGTGAAATGATGTTGAATTGGAAGGTGAAAAACGGATGTCAATTGTTTATTAAGGAGTGTCAACCCACTGGAATCAGAATGCCCAGCCATCCACGAGTTCCTGTGATGACCCACGTCTTAGAAGTTCTCAGAACATGGGATACCATCATTAAAATAGGAATAATCCCAAGCAAACCAAGATGGTTGGTCATCCTAACTGCCTTAAATATAAACACAAACCTGTTTAGTTGCCATAGATATCTTCTTCTCAAACTCTGTTTTAATCTGTACTATATTAAATTCTCCACACTGGTATTTCATGTTTCATAGCTCTGCGCTCACATTTGGTTAATGGAATGGACTGAGTTCAATATCTGTATTCTGTACTATTAAAAAAAAAAATAAATTTAACCTTTCCTCTTAAACTTAATGAAAGTTCTTCTCCTTTCCCCCAACCTAAGTAGAGCTGTGTGTGGCTCCAGAAACTGAGGGACGTTGGGAGTCTCCTCTCTACAAACCTCTCCAATTCCCCCTCTTTCAGTAGCTAGCTCCTAGAGGGCAAGGAGGAGGGGGAGAATATTTTTTAAGTTTTATTTAGCAGGTTTAGACTGAAGTCCTTTCATAAGTAAGCAGTTGCATCGTCCATGGCCTCCTACTTCTTCTGTCAACTGGTCCCGTATGCCACTCAAGGGTAGCTTCAAAAGGCAGCTGCAATAGGTCATACCACCAGTTTCTACACATTGTGACACCTGGCTAAATGTGCTTCCAGCTAGTCCCTCTAGGCCAGCAGCAGTATTGCTATCACCTGAAAATCACTTAGCCAGACACCACTGACTTTTAGTAGCAAGCATAACAAAGTAGTTAAAAAGCAAAAAACAAACAAACAAACAAACAAAAACCAACAGTTGTGGTGGTGTTTGAATGGCTTCAAAAGTTCATTTGGCTAATTAGCAATTATGAAATTCACTTGAAAAACACTGTGCCTCAGTTTTTTCACCTATGAAATGAGGAAAATATTGTCTTTTAGTGTTAGAATAGTCTAAACTACCATACCAAATACACCTATAGATGTAAGAGCTCTAACACAGTGAGTTTATTTTGTAGTCACATAGTGGTCAGAGCTGCGATTGAGATTGTGGACCACGTTTCTCATTGTGATGACTGACAAACCTTGCCCCTTCTAACCTGTAGCTCTGTCATCCCCCAGGCCTTATCCTTGACATAACCAACTGGCAAAAGGGGAAGTGATAGAGGAGCATGCACACCTGCTTCTTCAAACCTTTGACCCAGAAGTAGCATAGTATATCCTTTCCTCTCACATTCCATTGGCAAGCATTTGTCACAAGGCCACACTTTGTTTTACAGATGGCTGGGAAATAACATACATAGTGTTGTTTAGATGATTAAATCATGTAATATATATATATAAAGCCTTGAAGAATGCTTGACGCAGGCTAAGTGCTCAATAAATAGCTATTGTTGTTATTATTGCCTAGGACTTAGCTGTGCTAAGGTCTTGAAAGCTTAAAGATCCTGCCTAGTAATGCACACTCGAGGGTGTCACTTTGAGGGAGCCTCAGCAGCAGAAATGATATTAAATAGAAGAGATAAAATGGTGTGCTTTTGCTTTAGGAATTCTAAAAATAATTTCTAAAAACTTGAGAAATTTAATATTCATGTATTCCTGTTCTAAAAGTAACTTCAGCATCTTTTAAAATAAAATCTTGCTGGTAATCGAAAGAACCCATGCACAGTATCCTTAAGGCAGTGACACTTCCCACTTGGAACTTAGGCAGCAAGATGCAGTCTTGGATTTAAGATCATTTCCTCCGCTAGCTGTGTGTGACTGTTTCTCCAGGCTGTCCAAGATTAATTGACACTGATTACTTCCTCTTCATAGTGCACTCCAGTGGTTTGGGGATGACAGTGCTGGGCTTTCCACCCTATCCCTATGACCTTCAACAGAGTTGAAGCCAACTCCTCTCAGACTCCTGCATTAATGAGCTGATGCTTCCATTTTGAGTGTATTCCTGCAAACTCATCATGAAACTTGTGCCTGACAGTTTTAGAAGTTAATGGACTTCAAATTACTAGTCAGCAAGGTATATACATTTACAAATCACCAGGTAGCCACCATTATGGCTTATATTTGATTAATAAAATTATATTCCCAAATAAACAAAACATCTAGATATGCTAATTATATTACCTGTTAGCTGAAGCTAGTAATTGTCTCCCCACTGGGCAGCTCCCCACTTTTATTTTAATAATTTTCTTTCCTGACAGAAAATAATCCCTTACAAAATTACCAGGTACTACATAATACCTACAAAGCTAAACCCACACAATCCACTTCACCCCTCTTCTCTGACTCCAAAGTTTTCAGACAAATAAAAAGCTGAATAAATCCCTTTTCTGAGTTCTTCATTTTTATATTGTAAACTTATTTAAGGACTCAGGACTGATATGCTATTTTCCAAGATTTATAGAGCAGATATCATGCAAGAAGTTTATCTCCTTACTGAAGAGACTTAACTTCTTTCATGCTAAAAATGTCTGTGCTAGATAACAGTTACACATTCATTTGAGTTCTTTGTGAAGTTTGACTTTTTAATGTTTTATTTTCTGTGTGTTCAAATTGCAGCCAAAGAGCATTTTAGAAATATGGAAACTCAGAAAACATGCATCATTGCTTTTCATTCATTCAAGAAAAGTTATCTGGACACTTACTATGCATCAGACACTTTGTTGGATCCAGAACTACCATGTGAGGATGGATAGACAAGTCTCCTACGCAACTTCCAGAAAAGACAGACTGAAATAGCATCTAAACAGCAAATTGAAGAATAGATGAGACTTAGCTAGGAAAAGAGAGTAGCAAGGATGTTCCAGATAGAAGACACCTGTTGTATAAGGGTTACTATGGTTCAAAGATTACATTGCCTCAGGTCTTTGAAAGGAAGCTCTCTCTATATGTTCAGAGAGTGAGAGAGAAAATTTATCTTTCTGGAACAGATATGGACTGTCAGTGGGAATAGAGGGCCACACCGCTTAACATTTTATGAGCTCTTTAAGTGTGCTTAAAGTTCATAAATATTATTACAAAATCATGGAAATGATTACTTTGCTAGTTTTCCAGTCTTTTCTGAGCTATTCTCAGAGGCTATACAATCCAACATTTAGAGAGCATTTAGATTGTGGCCCTAAGATTCATTCTCAAAGGGAAAACAAGGCAGGCTTGAGAAAGTTTCCCTTACAGTGCAGGCCTGCAGGAAAGGACCACCAGTTGCTAGGAAAAGGGCATGAAACTCTACCTTCACTCTTTTCCTTTATCTCCTTTATGGGGAAAAGAAAAAAGAAAATCCCCGTAGTCTGCAAGGGGAAAGACAATTTCAAATTCGTAAAACTAATATCAATATCCTTTTTCTCCTACAGATTGGTTGTAAACTACAAATATATAAATAAGGTGTATGTCAGGTATATTTGAGGAAATTCTTTGAGAAATACATTTATGATTTGTGTACTTTTCAATACTGCATTATACCTGAATGTAAAATTTTTGAAGTATATTAAATCAATGAAAAATGTTTTTAGGGGATTTAATACAGTTAGAAGTGTGGAAGTTTTGAAAGAGTAAAATACTGATTTTATAGTGATCATAGCTCCAAAGTAACTGATAATTTATGAATATCAAAATTAAGTGTATCTATGTTTACTCATAAAGGATTACGTTTTGCACATTTTGAGATCTGAAAGAATGGGAGTGGTGCTGCAAGCAGGAAAATTCTAAGAAAAGAATACTTTTCCCCTGCCAATTTTCCTGCTCTCCTCCCCTTTTTCAGCCCAGCATTTCACATCTGTTGGAAAGTGTGCATCTTCCCAGAGTGTGTAATACATGAATGCCAAGATTATACTTCTGACCCAAATCTCAGTCTTTTACAAAGTAATTTTCAGATCAATTATACCTTCGCTGTTTAGGAATCCGGTTGCCTCAAAGTTTAAGAATATTGAAAATGCTACTTTTTCTCATAGCTGCCCTAAACTTGGACGAAACGGGCTTGGTGGGAGGGAAGGGGTGATATCACATTTACCTGACGTTTTTCATGTCAATCAGCTTCAGAAATATTTAAAACAGAATTGAAGGGTGGAAACAACCCAAGTGTCCATCAACAGATGAATGGATAAATAAAATAGAAATAAACACAATAGGATATTTTTCAGCCATAAAAGGAATTCTGACATGTGATACAACATGGACGAACCTTGAAAACATTATGCTAAGTGAAATAAACCAGACATAAAAGGACAACTATTGTATGATTCCATTTATATGAGGTGCTTTAAAGTAGGCAAATTTATAGAGACAGAAAGTGAAATAGAGATTTACCAGAAGCTGGGAAGATAGGGGAATGGGGAATTATTGTTTAGTGCATACAGAGTTTCTATTTGGGATGATGAAAAATTCTATAAATAAATAGTGGTGATGGTTACACAATATTGCAAATATACTGAATGCCACTGAATTGGCATTCACTTAAAGTGAATTAACCACGTAAAGTGGTTAAATTGTAAAGTTTATGCAATATATATTTTATCACAATAAAAAATAGTTTAAAAATAAACAAATCAATCAATCAATAAATTATTATGTAAGAAAATAGTTCAAATGTGTGAAATGATATAGATATTGAACGTAATAGTATTAAAATCTTTCATGAAGATAAAGATTTATGAATTCAGGAGAGAATGTAGAAGTTAAAGAAGTTACCTACCTTGAAAAACTGCATTTCCAGAAGGAGAGAGAAAAACTGAAAACCTTTAAAGTCATATTGGAAAGGGGTCCTTGCTTATTTAAGATTTCATTCCCTTTTCTTTAGTGATATACAGCAATTTCCATAGCTAACATTAACTGGGTAATTTTTAAGTAAAGCTTTAAGTATATACACTTAAAATATAATTACAGAGAAAGGTACAACCCACAAGACTTCATCTGGAAGAATTGTCACAAACTAAAAAGAAAGCCAACAAAGAATGTAACCAACTCCCAGATCGCTAATGTAAAAATACTAGTAACCCAGAAGTCCAACTTGAGTCCCCTGGAAGGGCCTCACAACCTCCCTTTTTTAGGATGACCATTATCTTGATTTCTAACACCATAGATAAGTTTTGCCATTTTTGAACTTAATATACATGGAATCATGTGTATTATAATCTTCTATCTGGCTTCATCTAACATTCTGGGTAGTTGTAGTTCAGTCTTATTGGAATAGAACAAGTCCATTGTGTGAGGATACCGTAACTTACATTGCTTGCTACTATTGAAGGACATTTATTTGTGTTGTTCTAGTTTGGAGCTAATTCAATAGTAATGCTATTAACATTTTTGTATGTATCCTTTGGTAAGCATATGCACCACCCCTATTTTGAGCATATACCTAAGACTGGAATTAGTGGATTATTGGGTATGCATATATTTAGCTTTAGCGAATACTGATAAAATATGCCTCAAAAGGATGATTTCCTCTTATCAATGGTCTATGAGCGTTGCTGTTACCCACATCCTTGTCAATTCACAGTACTGTCAGTCCTTATATTTTTAACAATTGTGGGGTTTAAAATTGTCATTTTATGGTTTTAATTTGCATTGCCTTGTTGACTAATAATGCAGAGCCTAGCTAACCAAAGTGTGGCCCAGCACGCAGCAGCACCGACATCAGCTGGAAGCTTGTTAGAAAAGCAGAACTTCAACTCCCACCTCAGATCTACTAAATCTGAATGTTTTAAAAAGATCCCCAGTTGATGTGTATACTTTTTAATGTTTGCAAGGCATTCACATAGAGCACCTTTCTGTATACACTTACTGGTAAATTTAATAGCATGTTCTAAAAATGCTTTTTTAAGTGCGGTTTCTGTATGGGGATCTAAAGAAATGAAAAAACCATCACCTCCAAACTTACGGCAAGAAAACACTATGCAAAATGCAAATTCACAAGTTTTCTTGAACCCAACAAAGAACTGATGTATCGGGATAACTAACTAACCCAAAATTGGGAGGAAGACCAGTGCCTGCAGTGCATGAGTACTTGTTTACCTGGGGTGGGCAAAACTGAACGCTGGTCAAAAGAATTCAGCTAGAATAGTCAATGAATTCAAGAGGCTCAGTGTCAGCTGGCAAGAAGTACGAAGTCCTTGGTAACTGCTGCACCTGCTAGGAACTCCATGCAATGTCGAAGAGAAGCAATTATGGCAGGTATCTCTTTCTTATCAAAGGCAAAAACTGACAATTAAGTATGAGATTTGCTCGGAGATTTTCTTACATATTCTGCCACAGATTGAGGAAACTTTCTTCTCTTCCTAGTTTGCTAATTTGTTCTTGTTTTTGCATGAGTGACTTTTGAATCTTATTAAATGTGTGCTCCATGTATTTAGCAGTACCCCCTTATCCATGGGGGATATGTTCCAAGACCTCCAGTGGATGCCTGAAATCACAAATAGTACCAAACTCTATATATACTATGTCTTATTCCTATGCATACATAGTATGATAGTTTAATTTATAAATTAGTAACAATACGAAATTCACAATAATAATAAAGCAGTTATGATAAGTTATAATACAAAATAGAACAGTATATTATAACAATATAAGTTATATGAATGTGATCTCTCTCCAGTAATTTTTATATTTTTCAATCCAAACCTATTCCTGAATCTGTGTAACCAACTCTTACTTGCCGTAAGTGACTTGGTGTCACTTGTTTCAGGGAATCCCTAATTGAAGTCCTCATATAGGTTCAGTGCTTTCTGGTGCAACTCCAGTTACAGGTAAGTTGGAATACATTTATCTTTGTTTCCTTAGTTTTTCATTCTTTTTCTATGATTCAATTTGGATGTGTTCCACTGTCTTGGCCTACTCTTTATTGATGTTGTCTTCTGTGTCTAATCTACTTTTAAATCCCATTGACTGAATTTGAATTTTTATCTTTTTGGTTGTAAAAGTTGTATTTGATTGTTTTTCACAGATTTTAACTCTCTGTTGAAATTTTTCATTTTCCTACTCTGTGCATAATTTCCTTTATATTCTTCAACGTATTAATTATAATGATTTAATGCTTTTGTCAGCAGACCCCAGTGTTAAGATCACCTATGCAACAACTCCCATGTTTTCTTTTTTTTTTCACTCTTCACTGTCACATGTTTTTTTTTTCTCTTGGCATGACTTGTAATTTTTGCTATTGATTTCTAGATAGTGTTGTATAAAATCACTTAGAGGTTTGAGATTGTTATCATCAATGATAAAGGCAAATCCTCTATTTTTCCTCTGCTTATAGAGTAGGGAATTAACCACCTTAATCCAATAAGAAACTGAGTTGAAGTAAGGCTCACATCGAAGTGTTTTTAAGATTAATCAACTTCTGGTTTGCCCATGTTCCCAAAGCTCGGCCTACACGATTTTTAACTGAGAACTGTTTCTTTCACATGACCTCTTCCCACAACATTTATTTTCTCAGCATTGGGAGATGGAAGAAAACTCTGCTTGATTTCTTCATATTTTTTGCTTGGCTTTCTAGCCTCCCTCACACATACACTTCTGATTTCAGCAAATGGTTTGAGGAGAATAAAAGCTATGTATATGAGAAAAGTCCATTCTTCAATTTTTGTCACTCCAATGTTGGCGACTGTCAAAAGCTTGGCTAAATTATTCTCCTCATAGTGGGCCTCTCCCTAAGATAAACATAGTTTATGTTAATTAGTCATAACCCATAATATAACAGGCTCCCAATAGGCGTTGTATATTATCAGCTCACTAATTTGAGGCTCTGACGTCTTAGAATTCTTAACCCATCTAGTTCTGGATGATCCTCTAGATCCCTAATTCCCCCATCACATGATTTTTCATTTCATCATAGCCTTCCAATAGTTATCAGGAGGAATACTGAGATATCAAAAACTACTTCATTCTATCCAGAAATAAACATATCACGTGCTGTTTCTTTTTCTAGATTATTTTACATAAACTTGATGAGGTAAAGTTAGAGTCCTGTTGCCTCAACTTTATCCCAGAAGCTTTGTTCTACCTAACTATATTGAATACAACTGCCTACAAAGATTGTATTTTGGAGGTGAGAAGAAAAAAATTTAAGCTAGAACATAAAAACTGCTTATTCTGTAAAAATTGGTAATTTTTTCTTCTAACTATATCTCTTATAATGGCTGATCAAAATTTGATAGCATCTATAATAGGGACAGAACATGTGGCGACTTGTGTTATGTGTGTTACTTGCCACTGAGTCAGCTCTGCCTCCTGGCGACCCTATGAATGAGTGATGTCCACACTGTCCTGTCCTCAACAGCCCTGCTCAGCTCTTGTAAACTTGTGCCTATGGCTTTTATGGAGTCAATCCATCTCATATGTTCTTCCTTCTTTCCTGCAGCCTTCTATTTTTTCCAAGCATTATTGTTTTTCCCCAAAAACCTAAGATTTTCAAGATGTGCCCGAAGTAAGACAGCTTCAGTTTTGTCATTTTTGCCTCCAGTAATGTTTCAGGCTTAATTTGCTCTAGGGCCCACCTGTTCATCTTTCTGGTGGCCCAGGGAATTCATAGAGCTCTCCTCTAACACTATATTTCAAATAAATCAATTTCTCCTAGCAGCCATCTTCATTGGCTAACTTTTGCATTTACGAGGTGTAAATACCAGGTCTCAATGTGTAATCTCCCTCAAAAACAGTATTATCACTATGAAAAATAATAGCAGTTGACAGGCCTACCCATAATATTCTAAAGACCTCCTCAAAAATATTTTTGTTCTTGAATTATTTTCATTTCTGTACTGTTATTGATTCAATTATATTTTTAATTTAGACTGATTTTTCTTTTTATGTTCATGCTTCTGAGAATACCTACATATTTCATTCACTATTAATTTTTGATTACACACTTGATTCCCAAGAATGTCAAAATCTTATTTTTATACCCTGGCATTAGTACCTAGTACACTGTCTGGTACATAATAGAAAATAAACCTTTATGAAGAACCTATTTGCTTCCATCCCTGGTCATGTGTGCTTTCTTTGTATTTTGTTATTTTTTTCTCTTAGATATCTGTATATTTATATTTCCTGATTAGTGGCCAAGTGATGCTGATTATTTTCTGTGAAGTATGACTTTTTATATATGCTATTCAGATTGATTAAGGCTTAAATTCAAATCTAAGGGGACCCCAAGAGATAAATAAGCACATTTGCTGTATAGGCTTCTATACTGTGCTAATCTGATGAATGCAGATCCAGAAAACACTTTAGATCAAGACCTGGACCCAGATACTTTAATATCAAGTATCTATTTCTTAAAAATTGATTTATCTACAATGATTACTACTTGAAATGCACAAATTTCATACTATTTAAATGTCTTTACAATCAAAGCTCTATAAAAGCTGACTTCAGCCTACGTCAATAATGTTACCTCAAACTACATATATTCTAAACTGCAATCAATGTAAAATTTTTATGATTGCCTACATTTAGTATCATAGTTTTCTTCCTCTGACTGCTTAGGCCTTTGAATCACCAATAATAATCCTTCTCAACATCTCTACCTATCAACATCCTAAACTTCTTCAACCTTTAGCTTACGTAATTCTTCCATATAGCCTTTCCCAGTCCGCCACTGAGAATGCATTTCTCTCCTCCTGATGTTCTAGTCCTTTGTTTATATTTTGTCTTACATTTTAGTCATTTATGTTTATATCTGATTGCTCCTACCAGCTTTTAATTTCCTGAGTTGAGAGCTCCATTAGTTCTTACTGCTGTGTAACAAATTACCCTAAAATGTAATTGCTTAAAATAATAAACATTTATTGATCCAGAGTTAGAGAGTGTGTAGCTCAGCCTGATGGTTTGAGTCTTACAGAAGGATGTAGTCAAAATATGATCAGAGATGTAGTCATCTGGAGGCTTGACTGGGACTCGAAGTTTTGCTTCCAAGTTTACTTACTCACATGGCTATTGACAGGAGGCTACAGTTCCACCTCAGTTACTTGTCGAACAGCAAGCAGCTTCCCTCAGGATGATGGTCCAGCAGAGAGAGAGAGAGAGCAATCAAGAAGAGAGCCACAATGCTTTTTATAACGAAGTCTTAAAAGTCACACACTATCACTTCTGCCACATTTTGTGTGTTAGAAATGAGTTAAGAGGATTAGGTTCTACTTTTTGAAAAAAGGAGTAACAGATAATTTGTGGATATATTTTAAAACTGTAACAAAAATAATATATAATTAATATCCATAAAATTACATTACAGTAGTTGTATATTTTGAATTAAAATAATGAATAGTTGAAGGAACACTACAGTAATCTAAACAAATTGCATTTGTGGATGGATATATATATATATATATATTCTTTCTAGTCTCTGGAAGTCCTAAAGGGGGAATACGTATAGGAATGTTTACATTTTACATTAGGTGACCCTACATCCTAATTTTCCAAGGACAGTTCCAATTAATGCCTGTTGTCCCAGCATCCCATGCCATTTAATAATTGTCCTGGTGTTTTTCTTTAAGTGAACTATTGGTATCAATGGTGACACTAAAATCAATTGAGATTTGACTGATAGACTTTCACTCTTTCAGTCTCTGTTATCGTTTTGTTCTACAGTTTGAGAGAGAAATGTGTAGCTAAGAAACTCTCTCCAACACATGCTTAAAACATGAAAGATACCTTTGAAAATCCCAGCCAGATACAACATAATAAATATGTCCATTCAAACACAAATGGAGGGTACAAGTGAATCAAACAAAGTATAACCAAACAGAGCCATCTAGGATAGCTGACTACATCTAGTCTTGGCATGGGGTGAGGGGAGGTATTCAGTGCTGCTGCACCTACTTATTGGTCACTTATGTTCTGATCAGCTGTGCCATATCCTGTGCAATATTGCAAAGCCATCAGGTGGCTGTCTCAGTGAAAATTGTAGTACATTATCACCCAGTTTTAAGTGAAATATGAGCAGGAAATAGAGGTTCAGGAGCTTAACCTTAGATTGTGTAAAAAAGAGTAGTCTGAACATTCTTGCTACAAATGTTCTTGCCATATATTGCATTATACTTTAAGCATTTAACCATGTTTTAGTAATTGAACACCATTAACTTGTAGGAAAGTCTTACGACAGGAATGAACTCAAAAACATTTCATAATAAAAAATAGCTACTATATTTCCATTTCTCAACAATAAACGTATACATTTCAAATGTGTTTGTTGCAATTTACTATCCACCATGGAGATTGTACCAAAGTCACAGGTCACGTTACTATTAAAAGACATAATTCTCCTGGAAAAGTACGTTTCAACTTCAAAAGTTATTATTTTAAAAGGAAGAACAGCATGTGATGATATATGTTCTTCCTCTCTTCTCTACCCTTTAGTCATTAAGTAGACACCCATAACCAAACAAAAATGCATTCCACCAAGAGATCTGGGAGGTTTCTAGCCCACCTGTGCATCTGAAAACAAACAGGACCTCAGTAAGAGCTGCAGACCCAAGGAAGTCAACAAACTGCCCAACACCCAATCTCCACAATAGGGGATTACAAAGAACCCCAGAGAGTGCAAATTGGGTGGATACACATGGGTTAGACAGAATATTTGGTGGAAGTCAAGCCTGCCAAAAGGGAGATTCCAACACACCATCAGAGTGGAATAGAGATGAGTTTGGATACAGAAGAGAGGAGAAAGGGGCTAGAAGGATCCACCTCCCCAGCACAACAATAAAAAGAATCTGGGCTTATAGCAATGGCTGCAGCAATGCCTTTGGCAGAAGAGGTGGAAAGTGGCAAATTCTCCAGAGGAGGAGGTGGAAAGTGGTGAGTGACTGCCCAGCTACCCTGCATGGTGAGGCTGGAGAAACCCATTTTCCCCAGCAGCAGTCCTATTTAGGAGGCAGGACTACTGCAACAGGTAGAAGTGAGGAAAAAGGGAAGAAAGTACATAAGACTATCAAAGGGCATTAAAGGAATGCATGTCCTGCTGTCTGTTCAGGAATTCAGCAGAAAGTCTGCCCATAAGCCTGTGGGAGTACGCCACTCAGGGATTCCCCCACTGGTCCATGGGCACCCCCAAAACCCCAGCTACTGAACTCCCCCTAAGCTACTGTTGGCTCCCTTTGCATTCTCCTACGTGCATCCATGAGATCCAACTCCCCACTAAGAAAATAGGCCATGGTTATTGGGCAAGGGAGAAACCAAAACTTGAGCTGTAGCGCCACCTACTGGAAGACAAAAGTTTTCTAATAGCCAGCCTGTTGAATTGTAAAAACCAAAGAAGACATAAAATCTTAGCTAAAGAATTGTCTGCTACTTCAAAAGGAAAAGCAGAAGCATATAGCTACACAAGATACACACATACAAAAAAAGAAAAAATAAGAAGAAGAAAAACAAAAAAGAAAAAATCTAGGAAATATGGTATCAGAAAATGACAGATTATCAAGCTACTGAACTCAAAGGCACAGAATATTGCAATCTTACTAACAAAGAAGTCAAAATAGCTGTTAGGAAGAAGTTCAACGAGCTACGGTAAAACTCAAAAGGCAATTTAACAAACACAGGAACAAAATTAATGAACAGAAGGAGTTCTTTACCAAAGAGATGAAACTATAAAAAAAAAGAAAGAAACAAATTCTGGAGCTGAAGAATTCAACAAATGAAATCAAGAATGCCATATTGAACATTGGTAACAGGGCAGTCCGTATGGAAGAAAGAATGAATGGCTTGGATTACAGGGATATAGAAGTAATTCAGTTAGAAGAGGAGAGATAACTGAGATTTTTAAAAATTAAAGAAAACTTACAAGAGCTAATGAATTCTATCACAAAAGCCAAATATAATAATAATTGTTGTACCAGAAAGGGAAGAAAGTGAGCAGAGGGCAGCAGGTTTCTTTAAAGAAATAACAGAACTTCCCAAACCTAAGGAAAGACTTGGACATAGAAGTCGAAAAAGCTAGGGGAACACATTATCTCAATGCAAAAAGACCTTCTCCAAGACACATTGTAATGAAACTGTCAAAAATCAGTAAGAAAGAATCTTCAAGGTAACTAAGAAGAAAAAGAAAATAATCTACAAAGGAACCCCTATTAGGCTATCAGCAGATTTGTCAGCAGAAACTCTAGAGGCCAGAGAGAGTAGAACAATGTATTCAGTGTTGAAAGATCAAAATTGCCAACCAAGGATACTTCATCTGGCAAAGTTATCCTTCAGATATGAAGGGGAAATAAAGGCTTTCTCAGATAAACAGAAGCTGAAAGAGTTCACCCCTAGATCTGTCTTGCAAGAAATGCTGAAAGGTTTTCAAGCTGAAAAGAAAACATGCTAATCAGTGACACGAAAACAAGTGAAAGCACACAACATTCTGGTAAAGGTGAAGAGACAGTGAGAATTAGAAAACCGTAACTCTGTATTAGGACTTTGTGTTAACCACTAAACTACAGCAGAGGTTAAAGGAAAAGAGTATTACAAATAACTACAGCTACTATTGTTAATGAATACACAGCGTAAAAGAGGTAAACCCTGCCATCAGACACATAATAGGGAGTTCTTGCTTGGCCTTTCAGAAAGTCCTTTCCATGGGCCCTCATGCCTGTTTGTTTATCCTCACCTTCAGTGGGCACAATGTGCATTCACCCTCACTGCCCACATTGGGATGGGTTAGAAACACATTTTATAGTTCCAACTTTGAAACTACAAATAAACCTCCTTGTAACTGCATGGGCCCTCCTGCAGAATACAAAATGTTCCAGATGAGAATTTGAAAATATAAACCTTAGGAAAGGAAATACAAGATTGTGAATAGGAAGATCCTGAACTCATCTCCTTCCACTGACATACCTAATCTACAGCGACATATGGAACACTTCCCTGTGAAAATGACCTGAAAACTAGAATAGCTGAACAGCTCCTTCACATCAAATGAGAAAAGAGCCACATCAAGGCAGGTAGGAGAAACTGAGACTTATTCTTGCCATAAACTTCATCCCATGGGTTCTCCCTGAGCAGTGCCTTCATATTCCATATCAGTCACCCCAATTCTTAAGACCTGCACCTGACTGATGAGCCCCCAAAACATCTGGCTTTGAAAACAAACATGGCTCACAGCTACACCACACCAAGGGCTGTAACAAACTGAGAAACAGCTCTTAAAGGGCCAGTACACAGACACTCACCGTAGGGTCCAGCGCAGAAGCAACAATTTGAAAAGCCTAGACTTTGTCAAAAGACTCATTTGCTAATCTTAAAAGCATCAGCTGGAAGGGCCGGGGCCTATTGGGATATTCTCCAGGGACAGAGGCACTGGCGAGAGCCATTTTTTGCTCTCTCTACCTCGCTAAAGCCAGTGGGCAGAAAGTGCCTTTTTCTTAGCCAATGGCACCATATGTTTTCTCCCTCTGACTCACTAAAGCCAGCAGGGGCCATCTTCGCACTCTCTTCCCTCTACCTTGCTAAAGCTGGTGGCCACATCTTTGCACTCTCCCTCTGCCACACTCCTCAATGCCAGTACCTTCCAAAGGGGAGCTGTTACTCAAGCAGGGTTTTGTTTTTTGTGGTTCCCCCCCTACACCAGTCTGGTGCCCTCAGTTTTGTGGCTATGGCCCAGGAGCAACCCTTAATGACCTGACTCTGGAGGCCATGAGGGCTTAACTTCCCAGGTCACGTGGCACTGTAACAATAGGAGAGACAGTCCTTGGCAGTCTACCACCCCCAAGGCACTGCACACATATCAAAATGAAACACATGCCCAGCCTTTCTGAGAAAGAGGCTTATTTGCATATCTAAGAGCTTTGGCCTGAAAGGCAGGCTTCTGATATGGCACAGTTCTAGAGACCTAATGAAGTGTTGTCAGTGAACAGAGGCTAGTGGACCCAATCTTTGTACTCCTCTGCCTCCAACTTGCTGCTATCTCCCAAAAGGAGCCTATCCCTTTGCTTGGCATCCTGATTTTTATAGGTGCTGCTAAGGGCCATTCTTTATCACCTGGCTCTGGAGGCCAGAGGGGAACCAATGAAGAAAGTGTTGTTCAACAGCCACTGTCTTCAGGGCATAGCAAGAAGCAACAGATCCAGGAGCTCAATCTCTCTGTGAACAGAGGTCTAAAAGCTTAACAGTGGCCTGTGGGCTTCTAATTAAACACACATCTAGGCTGACTGTAAGTAAGCCTTTCCAGAGACCCTGAAAAGTGGTGCTATCTAAATGCTCTCCCTCTACCATGCTCCAGAGTGCCACTATTTCCTGAATGGGAGCTCTTACACATGACTAGTGCCCCAGTTTTTATGTACAGTGATCTGCTTTTTACAGCTGCCACACAGGGGGCACCCTTTGATAGCCTGGCTCTGGTGGCCAGGAGGGCTTGAGGCCCTATTTTTACAACTTTCACCCAGTGAACATCTTCAAATCACCTGGTATGGAAGCCAAAGGGTTTACAATGATGGCGCCATGGGACTGCATATATTTGCATATTTTAAAAGCTGCTGCCTCAGAGTCTGGCTTCCAATCAGCCTGAAACTAGGTGCTGATTGAGATTCCTCCTTTTGGGACACTGACAGGTCTCAGCACACCCTTACCAACTGAAAGTTATTAAAAATAAAATAGGTTGTATGGACGATCACAAAACTTCAAGAGACAACAAAAAGCAGAGGCAGTATTGAATGATAAGTTTCATCTTCATGAAGCCACTCCTTCAAGACTGGGAGAGCTAACTGTTTCATAAAATATATAAAAACACAGAGTTAAATAAAATGAGGAAAAACATGAATATGTTCCAAACAAATAATAAAACCTCAAACAAACAAACAAACAAAACTTTGGAGAAACAGAGGTAAATAAATGACCAGATAAAGTGTTCAAAATAATGGTCATTAAACGCCTTACTGAACTTGGAGGAAAATGAGCATAAAGAGAACTTCAAAGAGATAGACAACATAACAATTTACCAAATGGAAGTCGCGGAACTGAGATACAATAACTGCACTGAAAAATTCATTAGAGGGGTTAAACATCAGACTAGATTAAGCAGAACTAAGGATCAGTGATCTCAAAGACAGGGCAGTAGAACTTACCCAATCAGCAGGAAAAAAAAAAAAATTAAAAAGTGAAGATAGCTTAAGGGACTTATAGGACAATATTAAGCAAACTAACATTCACATTATAGAGGTTCCAGAAGGAGAAAAGAGAGAAAAGGTACAGAAAACTTATATGAAGAAATAATGGCTAAAAATTTCCCTAAGCTGGGGAAGGAAACAGACATCCATATCTAGGACGTTCATAGAGTTCCAAAGAAAATGAACTCAAAAAGATTTAAATTATAATTAAAATGTCAAAAGTTAAAGATAAATAAAATCTTAAAATTATCAAGAGCACAACTTGTTAGGTACAAGAAAATCTCATAAGACAATCAACAAATTTTCAACAAAATTTTTGCAGGCCAGAAGAGAGTAGCACTAGTATATATTTAAAGTGCTAGCGAAAAAAAAATTTTTTTCAATACTTCACCAAGCAAAGTTTTCATTATATTAAAGAAGAAATAAAGACTAGCAAAAGTTAAAAGTTGATTACCATTAAACTGAAATACAAGAAATGATAAAGGGACCTTTCAAAGACGAAAACGGTGCTAATTGGTAACAAGAAAATATATGAAAGTATAGATCTCAAAGGAAAGATAAGTGAATTAATCATTTATAAAGCTAGTATTCAGCCTGTATGATGGTTAAAAGACAAAAATAGTAAAAATAACTACAATAATTAGTGAAGGAATACACAGATTAAAAAAAATGTAAAATGTGACATCAAAAACATTTGGGGAACTAAAATTTAGAGTTTTAGAATGTGTTCCAAATTAAGTATCAACTTAAAAGAGACTTATAAATATAGGTTGTTATATGTAAGCTTCATGATAACCACAAAGCAAAAACCTATAGCAGAATCACACAAGATACTTAGAAAGAAATGTAAGTATACAACTAAAGAAAGTTATCAAACCATAAAGAGAGCAAGAGAAAAAAGAGGAACTGCAAAACAATCAGAAAACAATTAAGAAAATGGCAATAAATATGAGGTCATGTCTATCAATAATTACTTTCAATGTAAATGTACTAAATTCTCCAATTAAAGGCATAGAGTGTTTGAGTGCATAAAAATTAAGATCCGTTTTTTTTTGTTTTGTTTTGTTTTTTGCTGCCTACAAGAGACTCATTTCAGAAGGAAGGACACACAGAAATTGAAGGTGAGGGGATGGAAAAAGATGTTCCATGAAAATAGAAACCAAAAGAAAGTTAGGGTATGGCCAAGACAGCCAGGTTGTGGCTGGTCCAGACCTGCAGCCGCCCCTGGTGGAAAATGCAGTTTCCCAGGTCCCACTGACCTGACATTTCCTTGGGAGGAAGAACCTGTGGCTCATGGAGGAAACCAGCTTCCTGTGAAAAAGGACTAAAGGACTGCACATCCTGCACCAGTGCAAATTGATGAAAAAACAAGTTTTCCACATTACAGGGAGAGACAGGGGTAGCTTTCTCCATGGGCTACCTTTCTCCATGGGCTAGCAAGCCAACAGCAGCCAGAGTCCCAGAGTAGTCAGCCTCTGTCAGCTCTCTTCCTCCTATAGAAAATAGGGATTAATTCAAAATGGATCAAAGATTTAAGCATAAGACCTGACACAATAAACTGCATAGAAGAAAACATAGGTACTAAACTTATGGACCTTGGGTTCAAAGAGCATTTTTTGAATTTGACTCCAAAGGCAAGGGAAGTAAAAGCTAAAATAAATGAATGGGACGATATCAAACTGAAAAGCTTCTGCAAAGCAAAAGAAACCATCGACAAAATAAAGAGGCAACCAACTGAATGGGAGAAGATTTTTGCAAACAGTGCCTCCGATAAGGGACTAATATCCAAAATATACAAGCAACTCATGCAACTCAACAACAAAAAAACAAATAACCCAATTGACAAATGGGCAGAGGACCTGAAGAGACATTTCTTCAAAGAGGACATACAAATGGCAAATAGACATATGAAAAAACGCTCAACATCACTAATCATCAGAGAAATGCAAATAGAAACCACAATGAGATATCACCTCACCCCAGTTAGAATGGCTATCATCAACAAGACAAATAGTAACAAGTGTTGGAGAGGCTGTGGAGAAAAAGGATCTCTCATACACTGCTGGTGGGAATGCAGACTGGTGCAGCCACTATGGAAGGTAGTATGGAGGTTCCTCAGAAAAGTAAAAATAGAATTACCGTATGACCCAGCAATCCCTCTCCTGGGTATCTATCAAAAAAATCTGAAAACATTTATCCATAAAGACAAGTATGCTCCAATGTTCATTGTAGCTTTATTTATGGTGGCCAAAACAGGGAAACAACCAAAATGTCCTTCGATAGATGAATGGATAAAGAAGTTGTGGTATATATACACAATGGAATACTATTCGGCAATAAGAAAAGATGAAATAGGACCATTTGTGACAACATGGATGGATCTTGAGAATATAATCCTAAGCGAAATAAGTCAGACAGAAAAAGCAGAGAACCATATGATTTCACTGATATGTGAACCAAAAACAACAAAAGAACAAGACAAACAAATGAGAAACATAAACTCAGACACAGACAATAGTTTAGTGGTTACCAGAGGGTAAAGGGGGAGGGGATGGTTGATGAGGGCAAAGGGGATCAAATATATGGTGAAGGAAGGAAAACTGACTCTGGGTGGGTGGTGAACACTCAATGGGATTTATAGATGATGTAATACAGAACTGTACACCTGAAATCTATGTAACTTTACTAACAATTGTCACACCAATAAACTTTAATTTAAAAAAAAAAGAAAATAGGGAATGTGTTACCTATGGACTAAGGAACAATTTGCCAGTTGCTTAATTATTTTAAGAGCTCAAATTTGCATAATTGAATCTAACTATTGTATTATGCTTTGAAATCTCCATCACCCTGAAAACGCTAAAAACTTGAAATGCTTACCAAATGCTCCCATGAGATTTTTTTTTCCATTAGTTAATTGAAGTGACAATTGTTATTAAAGTTACATAGATTTCAGGTGTACAATCTGCAATACATCAGCTATATATCATGTTGTGTGTTTATCACCTCTATCACCATATATTCAATCGTGTTTACCCTCATCTACCAGCCCCTCTCCCCCTGCCCTCTGGTAATCACTAACCTATTGTGTCTACGAGTTTTTATTTCTTCAATACTATTCTGCCATAAGAAAATATGAAACAGTGCCATTTGCGATAACATGGATGGATCTTGAGATTGTTATACTAAGAGAAATAAGTCAGACAGAAGAAGTTGAAAACCATGTTTTCACTGTTTCGTGGTATATAAAACTAAAAACAACAAAGGAACAAAACAAATAAAGAAATAAAAATCCCATGAGATTTTGACCAAAACTAAGGTCATGGCTGAAGAAATTTCAGTTAGTCATTTGATCACTTCCATAATACCCACTGAAGGATCTTCATGATTTGAGATTTTTTTGTTGTTGTTGTTTTTGTTTTTCATTTCTTAACCTGTTGATCTATTTGAGGTCTTTTTGTGTTATCAAACTAATTAAGTTTTAAAAAAGAAGTTAAAATGGTGGGTTTTGGAAGATTTTAAAGTTTGCTGACACCTTCAAAGTACTTTATGAATCTTTGAAGGAACTATCTACAGCAGTTCTTGAAACCCAGTTTTGTATTCTCTCTTTAGCTATCCAAATTGTCCTCAATCTGAGTTTTCTACATTTTCAGATGGTTATGTGAAACGTTTTTTATATTTTAAAATATTTTTGGAAGAACTGCTAATTTTACTTTTATAAAACAACATTGTGATTATAGAGAATCTCATGAAGTCTGACTGAACCAAAGCCCTGCAACCAAGGACATATAAAAGAAGCCATCTCAAGACTGGTAGGAGGGTCAGAAATATGGAAAGGGCTGGTCCCACATTTGCATGTGACCATTAAAAATTGGGAGGGATATTTCTGCTGCAGAGGTCACCCTTGGAGAAGTAAAGGGTCCCAGTCCCACAACAGGCTCCCCAGCCCAGGGTTCTAGTGCAAGGGAAAGAAGTCCCTGTTACTTCTGGCTGTGAAAACCAGTGGAAAATGTGGCTGAGTGAAACGAGGGCTGTTAGAGTCCCAGACATTCCTCTTCAAATACCCATGCATGGACTTACCCGTTCACAGACTCACTTGCTCAGGGCTTCAGCACTGGGACAGCAGCTCAGAAGGTACCAGGGACATAAGGGGAGGAACTGAGTTGGGCTTCAGCGTGAAGGCTGGAGAGGCAGCTTTCTCCTGGATGGAGAAGTTGGCAGAAGCCATCGTTTCTTTGTTGTGTTCTCCCCTCTCCTGCTGTGCAGTACAGGCAGCCACCATATCTGAGTTTCTATTAACCTGGCTCAAAGCATTCATTCACTCTGAACTGGTAATTCTGAGACCCCACCCTACCCAACTTATAGGAACATCTAATCTTCTTCCAGTGGCTTTTTCATACAAATGGCCTGCCTTGGCTCATGTTATAGATTTTCCTAAAACCTCTCAAAGGTTCATAAAACCCAAACAAGCAGTATCTGGCTTCAGTGAGTCTTGTAGCTCTGACTGAGCAGACCTAAGCCTGGCACTAGCAACAGCCGCCTTTGGTTCACAGTTGGGCCCTTCCAGGCACCTCCAAACACAGGAAAGTCAACAGCCATCTGTGGACTGCTTTGTGGCTCATTCCAGGTGTTCCCAGGCAGGACATAGGCTTCCAGCTGAAACTTGCCTGTACTGGGTTCCCTCCCAGGAGGCCCTAGGGCTGGCACTCCGAGTGGCCAGCTCTGGACCAAGCCAGAGCACCATCTGGCTGCCTCCATGAACAACACACCCAAACGGCAGACTGGGCAGGCCCCAAAGCCTGTTAAAGTGAACCCTGATCTGTAGGATCAGCCCCTGCAAAACAACTCCTCTACTGTCATCAAGGCCAGTCCTCACAACCAATCAGCCTGAGGGTCAATCCTTCCAATTGATGTGTAAACAGCAAGCTAGGCTCAACTGCCACAGGAAGGCACACACAACCCACACAAGGGACATACTGGAGCTTCCTCCTCTAGTGACTAGGGAGAATGCACCACTGGGCCCCACAGGACACCTGCTACATAAGGCCACTCTACTAACACTGGGAGATATAGCAGCCCTACCTAATAACATAGAAACAAACACAAGGAAGCAGCCAAATGGGTAGACAAAGAGAGAAAACCGTGTCCCAAATAAAAGAACAGAATAAAGCTCCAGACAAAGAACTAAACAAAATGGAGAAAAGCAATCTACCAGAAGCAGAGTTCAAAACACTGGTTATAAGAATGCTCAATGATCTCAGGAAGAACTTCAACAAAGAGATAGAAGAAATAAAAATAGAGATAGAAAACAGAAAAAAGAACCTGTCAGAAATAAAGAATACAGTAACTGAAATAAGGACAACACTAAAAGGAATCAATAGTTGTGATGAAGCAGAGGATCGAATCAGTGATTTAAAAGACAAGGTAGCAGAAAATGCCCAATCAGAACAGCAAAAGAAAAACAAACAAAACAAAAACAACAACAAACAGGACAGTTTAAAGGACCTCTGTCTGGGACAACAAGAAGCGTACCAACATTCGCATCATAGGAGTACTAGATGGACAGAGAGCAAGGAATTGAAAATGTATTTGAGGACTAATAATGAAAAACTCCCCTTACCTGGCTAAAGAAATGGATATTCAAGCCCAGGAAACATAGAGTCCCAAACAAGATGAACCCAAAGAGGTCCACACCAAGACACATCATAATTAAAATGCCAAAGGTTAATGACAAAGAGAGAATCTTAAAAGCAGCAAGAGAAAAGCAATTAGTTACCTACAAGGGAGCTACCATAAGACTGTCATCCGATTTCTCAACAAAAACTGTGCAGGCCAGAAGAGATTGGCAGGAAATATTGAAAGTGATGAAAAGCAAGGACCTACAACCAGATTATTTTACCCAGAAAAGCTATCATTTAGAATGAAAGAACAGATAAAGTATTTCCCAGACAAGAAAAAGCTAAAGGATTTCATCACCACCAATCCAGTATTATAAGGAATCTTAGAGGGACTTCTTTAAGACGGAAAAAAAAAATCAAAAATATGAATAATAAAATGACAATGACTACATATCTACAACAACTGCTTTCAATGTACATGATTAAATGCCCCAATCAAAAGACATAGGATAGCTGAATGGATAAGGAAACAGACCCTTACATAAGCCACCTATAAGAGACTAACTTCAAATTCAAAGACGTTTACAGACTGAAAGTAAAGGGATGGAAAAAGAGATTTTAAGAAAATGGAAACAAAAGAAAAAGCTGGGGTAGCAATGCTTATACCAGACAAAATAAACAAAGACTATAACAGGGGACAAAGAAGTACCCAGTAATCCCACTTCAGGGTATTTATCCAAAAACACCCACAATGCTACATCAAGGGGCCTTGTGCATCCATATGTTCATTGCAGCATTATTTATAATAGCCAAGATGAAGGCCCTGGATGTCTCTGAATGGATGAATGGATGAAGAAGAGGGAGTACATATATACAATGAAGTATTACTTAGCCAGTAAAAAAAAAAAAAAAGAATTAAATCTTGCCATCTGTAACAACAGGAATGGATCTAGAGAGTATTGTGCTGAGTAGGGTAAGTCAGACTGAGAAAGACAAATGTCATATGATCTCACTTATAAGTGAAATCTAAAGAACATAAAACAAACAAACAAAAAGGAAACAAACTCATAGATACAGAGAACATTTTGATTATTGACAGATGGGAGGAGCATTTGGGAGTGGATGAAAAAAGGGAAGGTATTAAGAAGTACAAATTTGTTATTAAAAAGTAGTCTTGGGATGTAGGGTATAGCATAAGGAATATAGTCAATAATATTGTAATAACTATGTATAGTGTCAGATAGTACTAGATTTATTGGGGTGATAGATGGGAGAGGGTTGGCAACAGGGTGGAAAACAGGAAGGCACTAAAAAGCACAAATTGGTAGTTACTAAATAGTCATAGGGGTGTAAAGCATAGGGAATATTGTCAATAATATGGTAATAACTATGTATAGTGCCAGGTGGGTACTAGACTAGTCAGGGGGATCACTTCTTAAATTATATAAATGTCTAGCCAATATGCTGCACACCTGAAATTAATATAAAATAGTGAGTGTCAACTGTAATTGAAAAATTAAAAAAGGGAGGAGGTGAAGGGAATAAGGAATTCAAATATCCAGATAGAAAACAAATAAGTTGTGGGGGTGTAATGTGCAGCATGGGGAATATAGTCAATAAACACTGTGATAGTGCGGCAAGGTGTCAGATGGTCGCTGGACTTATTATGGTGACCACTTCTTTAAGTATGTAAATGTTGAATAACTATGGTGTACACCTGAAACTAATATTGTACGTTAGCTATATTTTAATAAAATATCTTTAAAAAATATTATCTTTCTATCTTTAAAAAAGAAAAACCAAAGGCAAAGTTGTAAAAATATACCTTTAAAAAAAAAAAAAAGAAAAGAACCCCTCCCTCCAGAACATGTAATCCAGCATCACAGTGCACATGGCTGGGCTCGATGGGAATGCCTCTGTGCAGATGTGCTTTCTTTACAGTAATTGTAGAAATGTTTGTATAATATTATGTACAGAATATTGAATAATAAAACAATTGAATTAAAGAAAACTGGAGCGGTCATACTATATCAGGCATAACAAACTTCAAACAAAGACTGTAACAAGAGACAAAGAAAGGCTTACCATAATAATAAAAGCGTTGTCAATCCAACAAGAGGATTTAAGGTTTGTAAATATTTATGCACCCTACAAAGGAGCAATTATATGTAAACCAAATATTATGAGACCTAAAGGGAGAAATAGACAGTAAAACAATAATAGGGGATTTTAATACTCCACTTACTTCAATGGATAGATCAGTTAGAAAGAAAATCAATTTAAAAAATTGGTCTTAAGTGACAAATTAAATCAGATGAACTTAAAAGATATATGGAGCACATTCCATCCCAAAAGAGCGGAATATACATTCTTCAAGTATATATGAAACAGTCTTCAATACAGATCATATTTTAAGCCACAAAACAAGTGTTAATGCATTTAAGAAGACTGAAAGTATATCAAGCATCTTTCCTGATCACAATGGTATGAAACTAGAAATCAAATTACAAAAAGAAACCTGGAAAATTCACAAATATGTGGAGGTTAAACACATTACTAAAGAACAAATGGGTCAAAAAAAAATCAAATGAGAAATTAAAAATTACCCTGAGACAAACGAAAGTGGAAATAGAACATACCAAAATTCCTGGATTCAGTAAAAGTAGTTCTAACTTTTCATAGGGATGTTCATAGGGATCCATGTCTACCTCAAGCAATTAAAACACACACACACACACACACACACAAAAAAAAAAAAAAAAAAAAAAAAAAAAACACAAAAAACCTCAAATAAACATTCTTCTTTTACAGTTCAAGGAACAAGAAAAAGAACAAAATGAGTCCAAAGTGAATAAAGGAAAGAAATAAAAAGGTCACAGTGTAAATAAGTTAAACATTAAATAATACAATATAAAGATCAATAAAACTAAGAGCTATTCTTTGAAAAGATAAACAAAACTGACAAACCTTTAGCTAGATTCACTAAGAAAAAAAGAAGAGCTTAAATAAAATCAGAAATGAAAGAGTAGATGTTGCAACTGATACCACAGATATACAAAGGATCCTAAGTCTACTATGAACAACTATACACCAAAAAAATTGAACAACCTGGAAGAAATGAATAAATTACTAGAAACATACAATCACCCAAGACTGAATCATGAAGAGACAAAGTCTGAGTAAACTGATTACTAGTAATAAGATTAAATGAGTAATCAAAACATCCTTACAAACAAAAGTCCAGGACTAGATGGCTTCACTGGTCAATTCTACCTAACATTCAAAGAAGAATTAATACTGATTCTTCTCAAACTCTTTCAGAAAATTGAAGAGGAGTGAATGCTTCCAAACTCATTTTATGAGGCCAACATTACCCTGATACCAAAACCAGACAAGGACACTGTATGAAAATTAAGGCCAATATCTCTGATTAACATAGATGGAAAATTCCTCAACAAAATATTAGCAAACCAAATTGAAGAGTACAGTACTCCTCATATCAGTAGTTTTCTTTCTGCTGTTTTCATTACCCATAGTCAACCGTAGTCTGAAAATATTAAACACGAAAATTCCAGAAATACAGAGGGTGCCAGAAAAACATATACACATTTTAAGAAAGGAAAAAGCTGTATTAAAAATGTAATATAATCTAAAGAAAAGAATAAGTGACTGAACTAATCAGAAACAGTATCGGAGACATAGAGGAAAAACTGTGGGTTGCTAGATGGGCGGGGGGGTGGGGATAAGGGGGAAGGTGAGGGGATTGGAAAACAATCGGTAACCACAAGATGGCCACGGGGTTTTGAAAATTAATTTGGGGAACGTAATCAATAACGTTGTAAAGATTTTTTAGGGTATCCGATGGACACATGTCCCATTTGGGAGATCACCTCAGGAATGATGTAGATGCCTGATCACTGCACTGTACACCCGAAGCTGAACAATAATGAATGCCAACTATAATTTTTGTATATACTTACAAGAAGCGGAGTACAGCATTAGGAATATAGACAGTGGAAATGTAATGGCTGTGTGCGATGTCAGAGGGATAGTGGATGGGGGGAGGGGGGTTCACACAGTGTGAGGGATATAAATGATAAACGTCTAAGTATTTAAAAAAATAAAAATAAAAAAATAAAAATGTAATATAATGAATGACACCAGCATTCATTTGATTAACACCATCTTTTACGCCGTCATACTAACATTGCTCTCATAATTCAATTTAACTTCGAAAAGTAACACATAGATAATCTCTCTTAACATGTGTACATTTTTTTGGCACCCCCGGTAAACAATTTATAAGTTTAAATTTCATGCTGTTCTGAGTGGTGTCATTAAATCTTATGCCATTCTGCTCTGTCCCACCGAAGACATGAATTACCTCTTTGTCCAGCATATCTACTATACGAGTACATGTTACCTGTCAGTTAGTGACTTCTCTGTGTCAGTTCAACTGTCACAGTGTCGCAATGTTTGTGTTCAAGTAATCTTCATTTTACTTAATAATAGCCCCAAAGCATAAGAATATTGCTGCTGGCAATACAGACGTGCCACAGAGAAGTCATGAAGTGTTTTCCTTAAGTGAAAATGTATGTGAGGATAGCACAAAACATAGTGTATGTAGGGTTTGGTACTATCCACGGTTTCAGGCATCCACTGGGGGTCTTGCAACATATTCTCACATGTACATGCATGCACACACTGGAATATTATTCAGTCGTGATAAAGAAGGGCATCCTGCCATTTTCAACAACGTGGATGGACCTTGAGGACGTTACTCTAAGTGAGATAAGTCAAAGACAGAAAGATAACTTATGATATCATTCATGTGAAATATAAGAAAAGTCAAACTCGTAAAAATAAAATAAAATTGTGCTTACCTGGAGATGAAGGTTGGAGGGACAGGATATGTTCAAGTGTACAAACTTGCAATGAGTAGTACATAAGTTCTAGAGATCTAATGCGCAGTATAGTGAACAAAGACAACAATATTACAATAAAACTTGCTAAGAGACTCGGACTTAGTAATTATTCCAACCACCAAAAAGGATTACTATAACATGATAGAGATTCAAATCATTGGTACAGTGGCAATAATATTACAATAATAAGTGTATGAAATTAACATGGTATACACCTTAAATTTATACAATGTTATATGTCAAATATATTTCAATAAAATTAAAAAGTCAGTATTTTAATAAGAATGTGAGCCAGATAATTAAAAAGCCAAGTGCAAAAGGTCCATTTATACATTATTTGGTGAAGCCTGGTGGTTTTATTTGGTAGACATTTTACTGTTCTTTTTATTCCAACTATTCTTGTATGTATTTGAAAAATGAAATGATACCTGTTAATATACTAGCTGCTTTAGAAGAAGAACTTAGTTGAGTGATACTAGTGTTTACTACTTTAGCATAATTCGATGTTTTAATACTTGAATTGCTCAATATTTTCATCCAACTCATACAATCAAAATAAAGTTTTTGAAAGTGCATTCTTTTGATCATTAAAATTAGATATTAGGTGCTATTGTAATTCAGTGTAAAACTGAAGATTTTGAATATTATAATACAAATATAAATATTGGTAGAATTCAGCCAAGTCAGTGATCTTATTAAGAAATCTAGGCAGCATAAGTGTACTTGAAACTCTTTGTAAGATACATATGATTTATTATTTTATTCAAGCAGGCTAGGCTATAATATTCTATCCAACTAAATAGATGTTGTAATTGATAAATACAATCAATTTTACATATACAAAGAGCAACTGACCTACAAAATTTTAATGATCTTCATGGTGAGGTTGAATACAACTTTTTTTTTAAGTACCTTTGTTTACTGTTCTTCATCAACTGGATTTTTAAAATTTTGAACTTTTAATAACAAATTTTTAAATCAGTTTAGGTGTCCTACAATGATATTGGATATGGGGAGGTAATTCTTTAAACAATAGATGCATTTTGTTAAAAAGCAATGAGAAAACTAAGTAAAATATTCAACAAATAGAATGTCATACAAATTTTAGCATATGAAATTTTGGCCACTTTGAATTATTGAAAGCAACATTTGCAAACACAAAGGTAAAAAATGTGTGTATATAAAAGCAAAGGAGAAATGCAACAAATTAAACAGTGGGAACTCAGTTTCCTGAGTGGGCTGTGGAATATTTCAACCTGTGGGAAGACTCCTTTATAGTCTGTACAAGAATAGCATGAAATTAAAATCTACTCCTTTGGAGCATCTACACTTCGTAAAATATTGAAGAGAATCATGAACAGAGAAAAGACATTTGGTGGGTTCTGTCATGTCAAAAAATTGATTAAGAAAGTTACTCTGACGGAAGGCAAAGAAAACATCTGCAAAATCATTTGTGCCAGATATTTACACATTTCAATGTAGAGAATCATAACGAAGAATTTTGCTATGTGAATTTGTTCAAATCTTACTTTATACGAGGTGTGATCAAACAATACAGTGAATGTTTAAATAAAAATGTATTACAGTAAAAGACACATTGCTGTTAGTCCCCCTCAAAGTACTCCCCCTCACTTCAAACACACTTATCCCATCATTCTTGCCACTTTCTGAAGCAGTTCTGGAAGTCTTCTTTCATGGGTGTCTTTAGTTGCACTGCCGTGGCTGCCTTGATGTCCTGAATTGATTCAAAATGTTTACCTTTCATGGTCATTTTGACTTTGGGGAAGAGCCAGAAGTCACACGGTGCCAGATCTGGTGAATAAGATGGATGAGGACACACCATAATGTTCTTATTTGACAGAAATTGCAGTACCAGAAGCTATGTATGACATGGAGTATTGTCATGATGGAAGATAAATTAAAGACACTCATGAAAGAGGACTTCCAGAACTGCTTCAGAAGGTGGCAAGAATGATGGGATAAGTGTGTTCAAAGTGAGGGGGTTTTTTGAGGGGGATTAATGGCAATGTGTCTTTTACTGTAATAATTTTTATTTATTTAAACATTCACCATATCTTTTGATCACACCCCATAGACTATTTTCTAGATTATAAATGTTATGGTGTATAAAGATTAGTCAATTAAAAGTGTCAGCAATTTTAAATTTATTAACCATTTTATACAGTAAGAATACTTATGACAATTTTGTGAAATATAGAATTAAAAATCAGGTTAAAATACATTCTTTAGAAAAATACTCTTTCACCTAAAATTAGACACATTTTATAAGTTAAGATACCTATAAAGTAAGTGAATATACTTTTAGCCAAATATTATACTGCTTACATTACTTTTAATGTTTATTAATTAATAGAAAGTGTTTTCTTTATTATAAAGTATGTGCATTTGTACTTTTTATATTTTAGACATAATTTTATTTTAGAAGATAGTTGTTGAATTTTTATGTTAATAAATATAAAAAATAGACACATGAGAACATGTTCAACATCACCAATCATCAGAGAAATGCAAATCAAAACCACAATGAGATTAACCTCATACATGTTAAAACAGCTATCATCAAAAAGACAAGAAATATAATAATAAGTGTTGGAGAGAATGTGGAGAACAGGGAACCCTCATACACTGTTGGTGTGATTGTAAATTGTTGCAGCCATTATGGAAAACAGTATAGATTTTCCTCAGAATAATTAAGAATAGAACTACCGTATGATCCAGCAATTCCTCTTTTGGGTATTTATCCAAAACATATGAAAACACTAATCCAAAAGCATATGTGCCCTATGTTCATTGCAGCATTATTTACAATAGCCGAGAGATGGGAACTACCTAAGTATCAATCAGCAGATGAATGGATAAAGGAGAAGTGGTACACACACACCCCACAATGGACTACTACTCAGCCATAAAAGAGATGAAATATCGCAATTTGTGAAAACATGGAAAGATCTTAAGTGTATTATACTAAGTGAAATAAGTGAGATGGAAAAGGACAAAAACTGTATGATACTCACTCATATGTGGAATATTTTTAAAAGAGTAGTAAACAAACAAATAAGACAAAAACAAACTCATAGGTAGACAACAGATTGGTGGTTATCAGAGGGGAAGAGGGTTGGGGAGGGTGAAATGGATAAAAGGGGTCAAATTTATGGTGAGGGGTAGAAATTAGACTTTTGATGATGAGCATGCAATGGAGTATACAGATATCAAATTATTATAGTGTTGTATGCCTGAAATTTATATAATGTTATTAACCAGTATTACTTTAAAAAAAATTGTCAGTATTTTAAAATCTTAGAACTATGTAAATATTAGTCTTCTTTTACTCTCAAAACAATCATGGATGGATAATTAATTATATGGCCAATCTCCTTTTATTATTTTAAGATTCTATTATTCTCTCTAGACCTCTGCTCCATTCCCTTTATACTGCATATTTTTATAATTTTTGACATATGAAGAGTAACTTCCTATTATTTCCTTATAAACTAGTGTCTTTATTTTTCATATACAATGACATGAATTACCACCATGAAATTTCAATGTCTATTAATGGGGACATTTTAAAAAAGATGAATCTTGAGTTTCCTTTCGATAAAATATGAGCTTGAAAAAATTATGAATTTCAATTCATAATGAGAACAATTACTTACCACTGAACCTTAGAAAGTTATATAATCTCTTTGAAGATCTCACTTTTTATCTATGTTATAAATATAATAGTTGTTTCACAAGATTTCTGTAAACATAATATCATAACTCACCAAATTGGCAATGATCCAAAAGCTTGGCAGTACACTGTTGGTAAAAACTAGGGGAAATATAAAGTGTCATGCACTGCTAGTAGGATTGCAAATTAAAACAACCCCTATGGTTTGGCAATATTTAATGAAACTACAGGAGCATCTATCTTTCAACTCAGCAATCCCAGTTCTAAGACTATTCCCTGAAGATGCACTTCCCAAAATAGAAAAGCATGTATGCACAAAGTTAGTCATTACAGCATAATTGATCATTACAAAATGTTGAAACTAGCTAAATATTCAAACATAGGAGATTCATTGAATAAACTACGCTGCATGCGTCACATGTAACACTATAAGACTTTAAGAAATAAAGTGAGTTCTATAAACAGGTATAGAGGGAGTTCTAGAAGGTATTGTAAAGAAAAATGTAAACTAAAAGAAATATATATATGTACACATATATATAACATACATACATATATATGTTATATATGTGTATATAACATATATATACATTTATATACGTGTGTGTGTGTATATATATATGTATGTATGTATGTATATATATAATGTTTTGGTGTTTTTTAAAGGCAGGGGATAAGAACACATATCCCACATAAATAAATTTACTTATCTTTCCAAACAGAAATATAGAAAAGATAAACAAAAAACAGAGAAACGATAACCTTGGATGGAATAGGGGAAACATAGTGGAACAGATATGGGAAGGTGAGACATTTCTCTGAGTATGTCTTTTTTACATAATTTTTTTTGAAACATGATAATACTGCACAATAAAAAAAAATCTATATTAATGGTAAAGGAGGGGGACCAAGAAAAAAACGAAAAAAAATGATAACAAATGAATGTAATTATTTTTGAAGGCATATCATAAACACACTGAAGGCAAAAAAACAAAGAACTAATCGAAGTAACTTATAAATGCATTATTTGGCTGTATATCCTCAGCCTTGGGTGGTATGAATGGGGGGAGGGAAGGGATATCTACAATCCTGGATTGTTTTTAGAACACTTCATTTTTTAGCTGTATGAGAACAGAAATTCTGAAATTTTAGATGTATTATAGAATTGAGACAATTAGTAAATGCAGACATTGGGAGCCAGTTTTCAATGTTGAAGGAGGAAAGGAAAAATATGGAATAGGGAAATATGAGAAAGAACACTGTGTGGATATATGTACAGGTATGAATTCATGATTTCTAAAATAAATTTTATATATATATATATATGTGTGTGTATATATTACATATACACACAGGTATGTGTATACACATACATACATATATACCTGTGTATATAGATGGATGCAGATATATGAATACTTGAACATATACATATGCACATATTTCCTAGCTCTGACCACTGTGAAGACCTAGAACAAATGTATACAAGAAAGAATAAGTACACCTAATATTCACAGATCTTATTTTCTGATAATATTCCCACTAAAAGGAAAAGGTTGTTTCCAGGTCTATGATGTCATAAATAAGAAGCTGTCAAAAATGATGGGAACATGTTACATGGGCACAGGTGCTAGCTTGAAGGAAGCCCAGTGGTCAAATCTGGGATAATCTCAACAACAAGATAATTAAGTATGAAAACGAAGTAGAGATAATGATAAAATAGAAACCCATCAGTCTATCTCAATCATTAATAGATAATCAAACATATATAAATACAAATAAATACATACATAAATGAGAGGGGAACTGTTGCTTACAATAGAATGGCAAAGGCTGGCTAGTAAATGTGAACAGGTGTTTCGATTGGAAAATTATTATATTTCAACCATATAGTAAAGTTTTGTTAAGTAGAGAATCATCGATGGGTTATAAGCTTTGGGGGGAATTTCAATGAGCACAGAATATTTTCATGCCTTAAGATTGTTTCCCACAAGTTGCTTATTAGTTCCTAGGGGAAAATAAAACAGTAAATTATACAGTAGAGAAATCAGACAATCAGGCATCACTTTGTCTGAGTATTCAAAATTGATATCACCAGTGGAGACAGATGGACATCAAATGCTTTCAGATGTGATTTTCTGAAAGGAACACAACATCACTTAAGTATTATTCCAGACAGAAATATGTAATGGGTAAAACATCAGCAAAACAGATTAAATATATTAAATATAAATAGGAACCTCTTATAAAATATAAATAGGAGACGTATATTTTTTTTAAATGTCAATGCCATAAGACACAAAGTAACACTGTAGTACTGTCCTCAATTTTTAAAAAGACTAAATAGACAAGACAACTTAATATATCTTTATCCTTAGTGGTGCAAAAATTGCTATAAAGGACATTATTTGTTCAAGTAACAAAACTGAACTGGAGACTATAGATTAGATAGAATTTTAGATTACTGTTATGTTATTATAGTGACTGTTCTGTGGTTATATAAAATAGCATCCTTCTTCTTAGGAAATACGCAGCAAAGTCTTAGAGTAAAGGGCCATATTTTATTGAACTTATTTTAATGGTGTAAAATGTTAACAGCAGTTGAATGTGTATAAAATGGATAAAGGTGTTCTCTGTACTTATTCTTGAATCTTTTCTGTAAGATTGAAGTACTTGCCAAGTACAATGTTAAAAATATTAAGTTATACCAAAATCAAAGCCTTAATTAACATTATTGAATATATGACAAGTATAGTATGTCCTTAAAGAACAGTAACCGGATTAGTGAGAGCCTCCGATTATCCTTTCTTTACAAGTGAAGACACTAAGTTTAGCGAGATATTGAGTGGAAAATGACTGGCAAATATTAAAAACTAAGTAGTTTTTCTTAACTTTACGCACATTACTATTTAACAGTTTTTTGAGACAACCCTACTTCTTTAAACCATTTACTTCAGTCACATGTGCAGCGTGTACACACACAAATACACACACACACACAATTGCACATCATTTTGTACACTTATTGAATTCTGTTATTTGAAAATCTGCTGTTCAGAAAAAAAGAAAACAAACAGACTCTGAAAGGACAAAAGCCTACAGCTACTCTGTCATCTCTCGATTGTCTTTTCCTTTGACTACCTCACTAGGAATTATTTCGTTGAGACTTGTGATTAATCCAAGGATATTTCATCTTATGAATTTAATTTACTGATATTTTTATAAATATCAAGCAGTCATGATGAAACCCCAGAGACATGGACTAAAAGCAAACTCTTAGCCTAGATTTTGGATCATTCTTGTCGAGTTCAACAGTGTTCTCATACAGCTATTTTAAAAAGCAATGTAATTGAAAAGCATCAAGGTCTCTCTGTTTGGGGTCTGTGTGACTTTAAAGGAAGCTGATCGTTCTATACCACCTTTTAATACAAAGAAAAGCTTGAGGTGACGTCATTTTTTTGAGATGTAAGGAAATAGTTATTCAGAAGAGTTTAAACCTCAAGAAATATACTCTTTTTATTTTATCTTTTTTAAATACACATTAATTTTATTCATATATATATATAGACACACATTGTTTATGTTAAAGATGTAGGAAAGTAGGTTTTGGGTCAATTTTGGGGCACATGTCAGAAGCAGGACTCATTAGTTAGTTTGGTCAACAGAACTTCAATTGGAAGTATAAAGAAGAAAGTACTGTGAGGCCTCCATATACAACGGTTCTGCATCCACAGATTCAACCAACCATGGATTGAAAATATTCAGGAAAAAAATGTTACGTTGTGGTCTTATGTTTCTATATATAGTAAAGCATTTTAATCCTGACTTTCTCTATTTTTTATTGAAAGTTCATTCACCTGTGGTTTTTCTATTGCTCTTTAAAACTCTCTTAAAATATCAGTTTTCAGAAATATACTCTTTTTAGAATGCCCCCCTTTAAGCAAGAAACAAATCCAAAGAAAAAACAGGCTCCATAAAATTCTCAATGCTTCTCCTCCATGAAAACAATGGGGAATAATCACCTTGAGGAAATCACTGTCTGGATAGGTTGAATATCGGATCACAAAGTTCTAGTATCAGTCACCTTACCCACAGAAAAATCTCCACACTTTAATAGCTGGAATGTAAAAGCGAAAATGTAGTTGTGGACTGCTTGTTTCTTTTTTTAATTATTATAATGACAATATGCTTCTTATATCATGTTCTTAATATCTGTATCTCCCTGATATGTTAAGGAAAATAGAATTTGTCCATGTTGGACATAGTAGGGGGGAAAAAAGAGGAAGAGTTTAGTTACCGTATCCTTCTTTACCAACAACTACCAAATCAGTAAGTACTTGAAGCCTGGTACTGTGAAAAACGTCTAACTATTGCCAAGATAGACCTATTAAAGATCAGTTTTTGCACTTGGGTTAACTTTTGTTGCTGCTGATGATTTTGTTTGTTTGTTTGTTTGCCTTTGTACTATTGAAACTGAGTAACATACTGGGGGTGCCAAAAAAATGTATGCACATGACTTGTATTCAGCTTTTGTTATCTGTATATATTGAGTATTACAATTTTAATATAACTTTTTCCTTTCTTAAAACGTGTATACATATTTTGGCATCCTCTGTATTTGTATTACCACTGTATACAAATTTTCTCTTTGACTCTAATTTCTTTAATTTTATATTCTAGAGATAATTAGTATCTAATTCAAACATTTTTCAGCATATGCCAGGACTACCACTGTAATCTCTTGATTCAACTCCCAGTCTTTAGATTCTCCCTATATTTATCTCTTCCTTTCTATTTCCATTTTCAAATACCATCCTTCATGATCCCATTGCCTCATGCTTCAACCTTTGTAATTAATTCAAATTCAGGTCTTCCCCATTTCATCTCTTGTATATGATTGAAAAAATAAATCTTACCCCTGCTTTCACTGAGTATAGCATGAAATAACAATGAGACAAATAAATCTTCAATATGTGTATGATTTTTGAAAATCAAGGTTAGAGCACAGTCTTGGGGACGTGGGCTTTGGGAAAGAGTTATGATCAAAATTAGATTATAATACTTGTTCACATGCTAATCGTTACAGGTGCAAATAAGATTCATTCTCCTTCCGCTTTATTTTCCATTTCTTCACCACAACCCGGCAATTAGCCATTTCCTAAATGTCTTTGTATAATGTGAAACTTATTGATTTTTAACTCTTTTGGCTTTTATTTGGTTCATATATGCTTGATATTTCTTTTTCATGCCTTTATTTTCAATTTTTCAGATTTTTTTTCTTTATGCCTCATGTAAGTTGTTGGCCATTTAAATATTCACAATGAGAGTGTTTTATACTTACAAAATTTATCTTCTGATAAATAATTGCTGCTCTAATAGGACTTATTTTACCTTTTTTATATTATCCACTTATTGTCCTCTTTTTTTTTCTTTTTCTCACTCTCCAGACATTCACAATTTAATGAACAAGTAACTGAAAGGAACAAACTTCAAAAATGCATAAAAGAAAGGTAATGGGCCTCATTTTAGGCCCAGTGTTTGCAGGTTACATATTCAAATATACAGCAGTCTGACTCCAGAGGCCTTGAAGAATAATGTGGCTCTTTGCAGCTGATTTCTTTAAAGGGGCATTACCATGGGTTCAAAAATCAATCCCCTGGACAGCTTCATGACTTCTTTTGACACCTCTCCCTTTCACAAGTATGCCATACTCAGAAACTGCTAAAAACTCTGTTTTTTCCCTCTTTGCTTCCACAGGCTCCATCCCATTCCCCATATGAGAATACATCATTCTCACACAGCAACTACACTTGAGTCACGTTGTTATTCTGCCCACTTTTTCTTCCCCCAGTGTTTAGGGGTTACCTAAACACACTGTACTTCTAAAATGTCCTCACAGATATTCACATCTTAGACAGCCTTCCAGGTAAATCTAGTTCATTGTGGAAGACTGAGTCATTGTTTCTAAATATTTGCTGCGCCTCATGAAGGGAAGGTTACAGGCAAACCTTGTTTCATTTCACTTGTTTTACAGTGCTCCACAGATGGAGTGTTTTGTTAAAATTCTGTTTTGTTAAAATTGAAGGCAAGATCCTCCTCCAGCAAAATAGTTACAACTCGCTTCAGTGTGATACTCACTTGATTGGAATGGTGTGGAATCTGCAATATCCCCAAGGCACGCCTGTACATCTCTGTCATGCAGGGCGGCATGCGGGGTCTCAGCTCCCGCTCCCCACATAAGAACACAGGACATGGTAAGGCCAAAAAGGAACACCCACGGAGTCATACGTAGGGGAGTCATACCACTATAGTCTCACTGGAGGCTGGATTCGCAAGACGTGCGACCTGCTGTCCACTTTTCTGCCATTCGACCAACTCTCCTCAACTCCCACTCTCGACTCCACTCCCCAGCGCAGCCATGGCAGTTATATTAGTGGCCAATGGCTCAAGGGTTACAGCTGACGGCCTTCTACTACCTGAGCCAGCACCTTTCCACGTGAGGCCGAGAGCCTGGAAACTGTTCTCTGGGGCTCTCTCCCCACAATCTCCTTAACCCTACTGCACACAGGCCTGGCAAAGTGACTTTCTTTAGCTGGTATTTTCAAATGTGGCATATATCCTTTTCGTGCAGCAGATTTAAAAGCCATCACGAGGAGTGGTTCACTGGGATCACTATTCCTTCTGTCACAATTATGAATAATGTTTCCATGAGTGGCATTTAAAATGATTGAGAAATAAAACTTGTCGTGTCTAAGTTACCAAGATTTCAGGGGTTGGTATTTTCCAATGTAACCACTCATGTTTTTCTTTTTTCCAATCATTATTTTAAATTTTTTTATTAAAGTACAGTTGTCTAAAACCAAATGCCTCTTGATCAATGCATTCATTCATCTTTCTCTCTGCACAGTGGTGCTGCATGCATTAGTATCTCTGGGATATTTGGAGAGTAAATTGCTCCACAAAATATAAGACTGACTATGGAAAATACTATATTGCAAATATAAATTTAAAAAGAGAGTAAAATAATGAATTCTTATGGAGAAAGTTAGGAAACTTTTGTGGAGATCGAGCTTAAATCAAGTAAGCTAAACTATTACAGAGCTTTGAGGAGAACTTTGTACAAAGTAAGCCAGGAAAAACTACCCACATCTTGGCAAAGATGCCAATCAGCTACTAGTAATAACAATTAGGGTTCTGGGACTTTTGATACATGCCAAAAATGTCAGTATTAACCTTATGCCACACCACTGGTTATGCTTATTAGACATTTCTGTTGGGTTAGGTTTCAAAGAAAAGAATGAAAATTCCAGACTCTGCAGCCAAACTATAAATGCATGACTCATATAGCAAGTGGATTTGTATCAAACTTCAGAGTAAAGGAGTGATTAAACCAGAGAGATAAAGTGGGGGCGTGAGTAGGGGGAGTGTCTTAGTTTTCTATCACTGCTATAATTTATCACAAATTTAATGCCATAAAACAACACAAATTTATCATTTTACAGTTTTGTAAATCCAAAATTTCAATATGGATTTCAATAAGCTAACCTCAAAGAATCAGGAGACTGCATTTCTTTCTGAGGGCTCTACGGGAGAATTCATTTTCTTACCTTTTCTAGCTTCTGGATTTCCTCTATTTTCCTTGACTTGTGGCTCTTTCTTCCATGCCAACAATGTCAAGCTGAGTCTTTCTCATTGTGCCATCCAACAGACTCTCTTTTTTTGACTTTGAAGGACGCTTGTGATTACAGTGGACCCACCTGCATAATTCAGGATACTCACCCTCTTTTAAGATCAGTTGATTGTCATCCTTAACTATTCGCAATGTCAATTTTTTTGCTGTGCAATTTAACGTATTCACAAGTTCCGGGGATTAGGAGGTAGCCATCTTGGTGGTGAGGTGTTATTCTGCTTACCACAGGAGGTAATTCTGTTTTCCAGCCAATATTGAGATTGACGTATAATTAACTCCCAGGTGATGTGAGTATGGTTGGATGTTAAGAAAAATTGCAGCAATGCTTTCTCCGTTGGTTTTCAAGGCAGGCCCTTTAATCCCAGCTGGTGCCCATCAAAGAACTCTGCCCTATTGCCCTACAAATATTCAGAGTAAAATGAATGTCTCCAAAGAGCTTTAGCACAAACTTAGCTTGTGTCAACCTGATTGACTCCCCAAGTTTTGTTATTTATGAAACCTTGTTTCGGAAAGCATCCTACATGCCTTCTTCCTACAGGTCTGAGTACTTCATGAAAAAGATTATATATAGTCACTGCCACTCTAAGCCTTCTGTAGCCAATTGGAAATCAGAAGCTTTCTTTTTCAACCTCTACTTCAGCCTTGGAAGAGAATCATAGATCTACAAAATGAAGCGTAACTAACTTCAGAAGATGAGAGCAATCAAAAAATCCTCAGAGCTATCAAATGATATTAAACTCTTTTCCATTTTTTAAAATATTTGTAACACTGAACTATTATTGACAAGACACAAAGAATCCAGGAACAAGAAGGGGAATTAACATGTAAATTACTTTGTCTTTGCATCAGGGGAGGTGGTTTAACAAAATCAAGACAAATGACTGTGCCTTAAATCTATCCCAGATTTATTGCATTGTGTTCTATTTTATTATCAATTTATTTTATTACCTACTAAAATTATTCAGTATTAACATCCTCACAACCTACCACAAACCTTGTTTTTATACTCATGAGGTCTTTTTAGATTAGGTTTTGACTAAGATGGGCAGATTACAGAGGGATGTGCAAAATAATAAGATGACTCATGGAGTGAGTAGGAGGTGTCATGCAGGGTGTCAGGCGGGGTCTCTAGTCCTGCTCCTCACATAAGAATGCAGGATATGGTGAGGCCAAAAAGGAACACCCACAGAGCCATAGATAGGGGAGTCATATTACTATATTCTCGCTGGCGGCTGGATTGGAGACACAGGAACCAGGAGCCACACTGTTCGCAACCCTCACTGCTCCACTTGCAGGCTCAGCCACCATCTTCTTGCTAGCCCCCATTTTTTGCTAGCCTAGCCACGGCAGTTATATTAGTGCCCAATGGCTCACTGGTTACAGCTGACGACCAACTAGCCACAGCTGATGGCCATTTGATCACAGTCGACGGCCATTTACTACCTGAGCCAGCACCTTTCTATGTGAGGCCGAGAGCCTGGAAACTGCTTTTTGGGGCTCTGTCCCCACAGAGGTATACATAGCAAAACTCACACAAAAGGCTTGAAAAGCTTGTAATCAAAGATAGGCTCCCTAAGAAGTGTTGGTGGAAAGTTGCAAATCAAACTTTTTATCATTGATATTAAAAAAGGAGAAAAAATATCTCAAGTCTTTAGAAACTAGCTTTTATATCAAGATCAATGAAACATGGCTAGTTGGACTTAATTCAAATAACTGCAAACTAAAGTTGAAATATATCCTGTGTATCAGCATAAATTCCTCCTTTGACCACTGTAAATACTCCTATGTTCTTCATACAGGCATCTTTAGGATCCAGTTTACTTTGGGTTATACCTTCATAGACAATTACATCTTTCTTGAGATATTATATGCATTATATCTTATTGTACTCCAGGTGAAGTCTAACTACTTTTTATACAATAAGACCATCTCTTTGATTTATACTGTATTTCTCTAGAATTCTGCTTGCCTTTTTAAATATAGAATTATAGTGAATTTCAAGCCATGGGGAATACTTTTATAATAATTCTCACATTTATCTGCAACTGATTGCATGCTGTAGAATTCTTATTTTTTTCTACTATGGTTTTTGCAAAATTTGTTACACAATTTTGTTTGAACTAAAATTTAGTTGCGTCTTAGCAAAACAGATTGAAGAAAAAGCTGCTTTTTCTCAACCTTCTGTTCTTTTACATACCTTAAATCTCCTATCTACAATCATTTTCAAAAAAAGTATACTGTTTTCCCACAGTGACACATATTGAGCAGATTTACTCCTAATAAAAACAAAATTGGTACAAAGCATCTGAAAAAGAGCTTTTGATTAAAAGAAAAAGTAGGTGAACAACACCTGAAAAGAAATAATAGGGGGAAAAATGCAGCTTTTAATATACACGATGTCATGGGGTAGTAGATTGGGGGAGCGGGGTTATCACTTTGTGAGAGGTGTAAGTGTCTAACTAGTACATTGTTTTGTACACCTGAAACTAATTAAAAAATGCATTTTTCTCCTTTCTTTATTCCTTCTTTCCTCAATATCCTGAGCTTGCAGAAGACATTGTGTCATGACTTTCCCCTGATCAATGTTAACCTCTCTCCCAATCCTCACCTTTAGTCGGCCTCTTCATTCTTTTAGCCTGGAAAGGAGAAAACCACTATGTTTGAATAACCTATAGAAAACATATATTTGAACTGTATCTGTATTTATATGGATAATAAAAACCAACAGAGCTATTTTATAGCTGAAGACCACAACAATAATCAGAAGGAAGAGAATATAAACTTGTGTATCTTCTATTTTAAAAATAAGCTAGTGTTCCTTCCTTTACCTTATCTCAATAGTACTATATTGGATATGTTAATAAAATTGCTGCATTTGATGTTGGAGTTCAGGTAGTCTGGGGAAGAAAGGTAATGCAAGGCTTTAAAAAGGGAGAGTTTAGGGAAGCCCAAACTTAAAAAGGCCATATAAACAGAAATGAACCAGCTTTGCTAGACTACCCAAATCCCGCGTTAGTGACCATGGTGTGTCTTGATGACCCGAGAGCTGCAAGAGCTACATGGTAACTAGAAAACCATTCAAACACATGAGTCACGATCGTACAGCACCCGGGTAGAGTTCCTTCATTAGCTGTCTTCCTTGTTTTTATCCTGTGAATACCTTCCATGGAAAGCAATCAATTTCATTTGTCCAGGAAGAGTAGCGTCTATCAGTGACCTGAAATTTGCTTGGCCCCAACCAAATTAACCCCCTTGCAAAAAACTTTCTCCTTTATCAATGGTTAAATTGTCCCCAACAACGTTGACATCCATGAAAATCTAACCTTACACTTGAGCAGGATTAAGTGGATTCAGATTCAGATATCCCCTCAAATATGCACAGTTGCAAAAACATTACCTGAAAAGTGAATTAATACCTCTAAGCTATTAATGAACTATTAAAGATATTATATGAAGGACATCATTTAAATAAGAAATCAATTGTTAACAAAGACCTCAAACAGGAAGTTATGCTTCCTAACAGAAAGAATTGAAATGTCTTCTCCATCATTCGTGACAGACACCACATTGCCAAATGATAAAACATTGCCCAAGAATTGCTCAGATCAGGGAAATATCCTTATTTTTTATAGTATCATCATATCAGCATATCAATCATAGTAACAATCATTCTCAAAAAAAAATCTCATCATTTTAAAGTACTAACCTAACTTCTTTAAATATTGCTATGCAGAGATATTAAGGGAAGTTTCAATTAGGATCTTGACAAATACATGAAGATTGCAGTAGCAAATAGATATTAATACTGTTTTGTATAGTCAGACTGATTAGGTAATATATGGCATGATGGATAAAACCACAGGATCTGAAGTCAGAGGGCAGCCTGAACTCACGCTCGGAGTTACAATTTCAGCTCTGTCATATATACTGCTAGTATATTGATAGAAATGATTGTATTAATAAAATTAGCAGTATTGTTATGTGCCGGGCATTGCATTTGCTGCTTTTACATATTATCTATAATCCATAAACATACTTTGCTCATGTTGTTTCCTTTATTTGTTATGCCTTTCCACTCTCACTCTCATACACATGTCCCACTACCTAAATTTAAGGGCAAATCAAATATCATCACAGCTGGAATTTTTTAAATCTGCACCCTGAAATACCTGCTACTACCACTATATCCAGGTATAATTGATGAACCCCTCCTTCTAACATATTCCTATAATACACTTTACATAATTTTATTGTTTCACTTGCTTATATATCTAAATGAAATATAAACTTCACAATATACCTTGTACTGTATAAGTTTCTCTCCTATTGTTCCAAACATTCAGTACACCCTGAAAAATAGTGGCTTATTGAAGATGAAAGTACGTGTCCATGAACTCCAAATTGTAAATGCATGAAAAACACTGATTCTGGAACTGTATGATATGGTTTACAGTAGTTCAAAGTTGAAAAGGAAGAAAATAAACACATTATTCAGTAAGTGCAATGAAGAGAACAATCCTGACAAGACGGACATCAGTGTCAGGAAGAATCAGGCAATGCTTTTCACAGAGGGCAGAGGTGCTTTCTCATTAAAGTAAGTCATTATTTAGCAAATGGTTACATGCAAACTTTCTGCAACTAAAATATGAAATTATGAAAACTAAGGAAAAAAAAACTGACCCAATCACTGGTGTACAAAAGGAGATCAGCAGGTCTCTACATTAGAAGGATCAGAGATTAAAATCAGAAAGGCATCTCTTCATGTAATGGCAATGGATTTGAATTCTTAGAACAATAACTGTATTTTATAGAGTGTTTTTTTATTCTTTTTAAATTGTATGTCTGTAGCTCCAGTTGAAATAACACTGTAAGTATTCATCATAATAGGATAATAGTAATAAAAATTCTATAAGAAGTTTTCAGTGCTGGAGAAAATTTACTCATTTCTTTTTCTCAAAAATTTTTAATTGTTTTGTTTGCGGTAAGTGAGGCACAACTTTAGGTACAAGAGATAGAGGAGTTATTAAAGCAATGTCATTGACCTTATGGAAGTTTTTATCTATAGGAAGGATATAGACAATGGTCAGATCAACACATAACAAAAAAGTATATTAAATTATGGCAGTTACTATAGAGAAAAATGAAGCAGCTGAGGGGAGAGGGTGCTGGAGGTGTGATTTTGTACAGTGGAAACCAGGGAAGCCCATATTGATACAGTGAGGCTTGAGTAGAAATTTGAAGATGGCACAGAGCAAAGCATATGGATTTTGGGGGAAGAGAATCAGTACAAGAGAGTAGCAAATGCAGAGCCTCAAGACATGAAGCCAGAGTTTGACTCCAGATACTATGCTCCTAATATTAGTAGTCAACACTTCCTGATAGGGCTTTTATGAGGATTAAATGAGTTATTATATAAGGGCATTCATCACGGTGCTTTCAAAAAATCTAATTATTATTAGAAAAAATTGTAAATGCTTACAGAGACCAAAGCAGGTTGTTATACAGACCTGTGACTATTCAGTAATATAATAGTGACACTCTTTATCAACTATAAAAATATGGCAAAACTGCAGAATTGAGACTTACTAATAATAATAAGGAGCCCAAAATAATATGTTAAAAATAATTACTACTAGGCTGTGAAAAACACTGACAATATAAAAGGTATTTTCCTACCAGACTATATGACTATATGACTTAAGGATAAAAATAAGAGTTAAGGAACAGAACAAGAATCAATGGAATTCCCTGAACAGTCATTGGTGAGTATTTTTCCAGGCTTACTGCTGGCAGATTTTATCCAACTGTGTTTCATCATGAAGCGTTAAAAAAAAAAAAAAAAAAAAAAAAAAAAAAAAAAGGTAAATAAAAACATGATCCCATCAAATGTTCCCAGAGTTGTAGAATCTACACATTCTGGAACTGCACGTGCCCATCAATGTCCTCAACACATTCCCAGAGCCAAGTAGCAGATGTTCCCTGCTGACAGAGACGGCCTTGCCAGTGCATTGGGTTGTACACATCGCGACTGAATTTGCAACACCCCATCAGTTACAAATGCTCTGTTGGCGCAGCCTCTTCTGGCCAAATGGTTGCTCCTGAATTCACACTTATAGGAAAGCCAGGAAGCTTTTTAGACTGTGATGGCATAACTCATAGGTAAGCTCAGATGAACTAAGAGATACCATCGTTTCATGAACAGCACAGACTAATTCAAATAAGAGTTCACTTTAATATTAAACAAAGGCACTTAAGAGTTGTGATTGTCACTAGCTTCTATAAATTGACTGGCTCTGGGTCAACACTTTTATTTAAATGGTGGTCTTCATCAGTTTTTGAACCTATAAAATTCAAATTCTGCATCAGTTACTGCAACACTCCCTTCCTATATTCATATCTGAGCAATGCCTTCTCTCCCTAGAGCCATTTCCCTCCTGAGCACCTCAAACAGGTTCAGAGGGTGCACAGACTACGCCAACTTAAGATAGCTTATCTTCCCATTATGTTCTTTTTAAGAGCCATACCAATTTGTTTTATTTCTCAAGTTTTCCCCTCTCTGAGACTTAGAGAAAGTTATAGAGATTTCAGAAATCTTTCCAAATTATTATAATCTCTATCCTTTACTCATAGAGCCTATTTTCCTGCAAGCTCAAGTACTTACTTTAACTGCATTATTTCTCAGTGAATTCTCTAGATAACAATGTAGCTATAATTTAACATAAATTGTCGCATTTAATTCTCACATAAAAAAATAAATAAATAAAGCCTGTATGGCAACTATTATTATTTTCTTTTAAATATAAGACTGAGTTTCAAACAGTTTTATGTAATTCATTGATTTTAAAACCCTTGTTCACTCAACTGCACCCACACTTTTTCCTTATGATATCTTAGCACATAAGAAAATGATTATGAATAAAAACATTGAAGAGGCCAGAGGTGGATCTTGTCTAATTCTGCATCTGTTCTAACACAAGTCAAAGCTGATTCCACTTTTTTCCCAAATGGCTCAGCTTTTGTATTTTCATAACTTGCTTTAAATTATTTGCCCCCCTCCTTTTTGCCCTTATGTTCACAGGCACTTTTGTAATGGGTATAATTATCAACAATAAAAATAGCCTTCCAGTTATTGTAAATTGCTTATAAAATGTTGCATCGACTATTGCTACAATTTGATTCTGAGCTTGTTAGCAGAGGGAGATGAAAACAATGCCTAGTCTGTATTTTTTATTATTGGAATTAATTTGTGGTCTTATTGCTCAGAAAGATGGTTATCAGTGCCACTGTGCATTTAATGTCTCTGACATTGGCAAAATAATGTTGCTAGCAATTTCAAATTTTACATAGTAATAATATTTATATTTTAGTGAATATTTGAAAATATCATGATTAATATGCTCTGTAGATAAAATACACCAAAGTAAATAGGTAAGCATATAATCTCACATTTATATTTGTAGCAAAATGGCTCTCAGACTATCAGACCTAACGCCTTCTTCTAAGAAATAAAAATATTTTGAATTTTCCTGTTTACTGTTTGAAATGAAGCATATAGCTAATATAAAATATAGACATATAGAAAAATAAATGCAATGCATTAATGATAATAAGAGATGAATGAAAAAATAGTCTTATGTCAGTTTCCCGAGAAGCAGAGTCTGGCACAGCGATTCAAGCACATGGAATTTCTTGAGGGAGTGCTTTCAGGAGAAGGGAGTGAGGGAAGCAGGAAAGGCAGAAGTAGGATCTAAATAAAGATGTGCTCTCAGCTGGAGTCTAGCTCCAGCCGCATCTTATGAGGAGCTCTGGAACCATGTGGTACAATTCAGTAGCCTCTTTAGATCTGTGTCAGTGGTACACTTGAATGTGGCTAGTTTGACTGAAGAATTAAATTTTGTATTTGATTTGATTTTAATTAATTTAAAATGTATTCAAGTATTAGAAAACTGTTTGGAAAACCTGGAGTATGTGAATCTACTTTTCAACTGTAAATATGCAATGTAAATACAGATTAAATATTTCTGATGAAAATTTAGTTGTTAAATTGAGATACACTGTAAGTTTAAAATGCACACCTTAGTTTTAAAACTTAGTATAAAAAATAATGTAAAATGTATTGATGATAGTTTTCATATTGATTACATAGTTGAATAATAATATTTTGAATACATTAGGTAAATGTATTATTAAAATTAATTTCACATTTTTAAAAAACAATTTTTCACATGGCTACTAGAAATTTTAAATTTCAGCCATAACCTGCATTTTATTTTTATTTTCATCTAGCAGTGTCTGTAGTAAACCTATCCAATAAACTTTTATGTCATCATGGAAATATCCTATATCTATTCTGTCCAAAACAGTAGCCACTAGCCAAAGGTGGCTCTTGAGCCCAGGAATAGTGAGACCAAGGAACTGACATTTTCAATTTCATTAATTTAAATATAAATTTAAACAGCCACATGGAGCTAGTGGCTAGCATATTGGACAGTGTAGTCAGAGCATGACACAACAGAACTGGTCACACCTTAGTAGTCTCAGTCCTTTCAGGCTGCTATGCCAAATACCACAGGCAGGGTAGCTTATAAACAGAAATTTATTTCTCACTGTTCTGGAGGCTGGAAGTCCAAGATCAGGGTGCCAGCATGGTCTGATGAAGTTTCTCTTCAGGGTCACAGAGTTCCCAGTTTCATCCTCACATGGTAGAAAGGGTGAGGGAGCTCTCTGGGGTCTCTTTTATAAAAGCATTAATCCCATTCCTGAGGGCTCCACCCTCAGAACCTAAGCACCCTCTAAGACTTCACTTTTAATACTATCACATGACTTTACGATTTCAACGCAGGAATTGGGGGGGGGGGGTGGGGGGCACAAACATTTGGATCATAGCAGAGGTTGAGAGATCTCCCATTACAGGCAAAGGCAATTCTCTGAAGGAGAATCTTTGAGCAGTTAGCAGTCAATCTTCATAGCAGCTAGGGTGGGGGTGTATAGTCCAGGAAATGTGAATAGGCAGGGAGGCATGGACTGCAGGGAGAAAGTTATAATAAAATAACACACATTTTAATATGTAAATTCTCAGGTACAAACACACTTGAAAAAAATTATTCAGACATCTGAACCTGTTCATGGATATGTTAATATAGGTAGTTTATGTGGAGATTCAAATACCACATGTTGCTTTAAGAAACATGATTTTCCAAAATGTATCTAAATCTAAGGAAAATCTGAGTAAAGAAAAGACAATTCTTCAAATGACACAGTAGTTGTATTTTTAAAAATTCAGTATACACAGAAATTGCAAAAAAAATGTGCTGGATGAATAAAACAGAGTATTGTTCTAGGATTAAATAATGACAAACAAGACTTTCACTTTCAGTCTATCTAGAGGAATATTTGAAAGTTGTAAAAAATGGAATTTTCTTCATTATGGAATTGTCTACACATCGATGGTTATCTTTCTTGACTTGCCCGCGAATATTTCCTCTTGTTCCTTAAGACAGATAAAATGCCCCTGTCAGAAATTTCCAACACCCCCTCCCCATTCCCAAGATTTCTCCAGCGTTCAGCACAATGTCATCAAGAACTATTGGCAAAGGCCACTCAATCTTGGGTAAGGGAATTGGGAACATGGGTATGTTGCATAATGCAATATTCTACATTCCACAATTAAATTCCAGGGACACTGCACAACTCTCGTGCACACACAGACGTACAAACACACACACACACACGCATTGAAGAGATGATTGTCAGAAAAAGTATGAAACTAGTATAATAATATAAAAGTAGACAAAACATTGATCATATACCTAATAAATATATGCATGGTATTTCATCAATCAAAAGTGGAATATAAAGTTCTATTTACTGGTCTAATGCTTATACTTGCAGGCATATTTATAACAGAATTGTGGAATTCATAGTTCTAAAACTTCCAGATAGCATTCAAGAGGAGTACCAATTAGAACGTAATGGCATTCTAATGTTATGAAAAGAAGTACAAAAGAAAAAAGAAGTACAAAAAGAAATTGCAATAATTAACATAGGGAAGAAGGTCAAAGTAAACTTAGAGATAGAAATCCTTCTCTTATTACACCATATTTTCAAACTAAGTTGCAAAAGTTAGTCTCCTTTGAACTCAGGACTGTAGTCATTTTGATTAGTCTTTCATTTAATAATAATAATAATAATAATAATAATAATAATAATAATAATGCAAACATTTTTCACATCAGGCACTCATACTGAATAAAAAAGTGTCCATTAAAATTCTCAGTGTTTTATAGTTTAAAAATAATATAGCTTTCCCCCATTGGTGCATCCAAGTCCTCATATATCTTAAGGACTATAATTTAAACAACTCCCCTACCTTTGAGTTTGTCCTGAAAAAAAATGGAGAGCAAAAAGGACAGGCATAGAAGGAAAACAAGATTGCCATCTCATTAGTCAGAAGATTGAAGAAAAATGTGTTGGAATATGTCCATCATGCCTAACTGCCTTCACAGGCTGCTTAGACTTGTCGTCTAACCTGAACATGCTGAAAAAGCCTTTTAGCTACTGCGTAAATTATATTTCCTGGAGAAGAAGCATTAAGGAACCAGATGAATCTCAGCAGGCAGAAGTAGCCAAAGAATACTAAATTTATGGGGAAATAATCGTTACTAATAATTATAGTAATTACTAGAGAAAAAGATAGCATTCTTTACTGAAATCACCTCCATTTCTTATGATCTGAACTTCATCATTTCCTGTATC